>NW_024741286.1:0-35652 GCF_018991925.1 Homarus americanus
TCAGTTACATGTGCTTGTGAAGGCCAGGCACCTTATTCTGTTGAGGTGATATTTGAGCACCCGTTTAGATCTGACAACAGTGTGAGGGCCGGTCACACAACCATTGCCATATCCAGAGTGTGACAGCCAGAGCACCTCTTCTGGTCACCATGACCAGAGGTGTGAGCTGAGAACCCCTTCAGTGCCATGGAAACAGGGGTGTGAGGCCAGGCACCCCTTCAGTGAATGACTTGAGGTGTGAGGCCAGGAACCCCTTCAGTGACATGACCCAGGGCGTCGGGCCAGGCACCCCTTCAGTGCCATGAAATGGGAGTGTAGTCAGGCACCCGTTCAATGTTGACATGTTGAGGAGCATCAGGGCGGTTACCCCTTCAGTGCCATGGAAAGGCCGAGCACCCCTTCCTCACCATGACCCGGGATCGCGACGGCCAGGCGCGATTCCCCAGTTCCATGAATCAGGTGCTTGAGGCCGGGGACATCCTCAGCACCAGAAACGAGGTATGAGGCCAGAGCACCCTTCAGTGCTATGACCCGGCGTGTGAGGGCCGGAGCACCCTTTCAGTGACATGACCCGGGGAGCGAGGGCTGGGTACCCTTTCAGTGATGCTGTTGGGGTGTGAGGGCCGTTGTTCACTACAAAGACATGACCGGAGTGTGTGGGCACTCTTTCAGTGCGCGGCCAGGTTGTATGGGCCGATGACTCCTTCAGTGCCACTTGTTGCAGTGCCGAGGGCCGGGCTGCTCAGCACCATGACCTTGGGGTGTGAGGGCTGGGCAGGATTTCAGTGCCATGAATCAGGGTGTGAGGGCCATTGCCCTCTAGCTTTCATGACCGGGGTATAAGGGCGGGACTGCCTTCAATGACATGACCCGGGGTGTAATGGGCCGGTACCCTTTCAGTGCCATGACCCAGGGTGTGAGGGCGGCACGTTTGGAGTCTATAACCAGGGTGTGAGGCCGAGTACACCTTCAATGCCATAGCCAGGGGAATGTGACGGCAGGCACCCTTTTAGGTCCATGACCCGAGTGTGAGGGCCGTACTTTTATCGGTGACACTTATTGAGTGTGATGTCCAGGCACCTTCAGTTCAGCGGCCCGGTATGTGAGGGCCAGGCACCCTTCAGTGTCACTGACCCGGTGTCAGGGCCGGGGAGACCCTCAGGGCTCATGGCCCGGGGGTGAGGGCCGGGCAGCCTTTCAGTGCCATGAGTCGGTGTAGGCCGGAGCACCACTTTGGAGTACATGACCAGGGATTGAGGACGGGCAAACATTCAGTGACATAGCCCACGGGTGTGAGCCAGGCACACTCATCAGTGCCGCTGACCCGGGGTGTGAGGGCCGGCACCCTTCAGTGACATGACCTTGGGGTTTGTGGGCCAGGCACCCCGCTGCTTTCATGTCCAGTGTGTGAGGGCCAGGCACCTTCAGCACCATGACCCGGTATTGTGAGACTGGCACCTTGGTTCCATGAACCGGGGTGTGAGGGCCAGCGCACTAGTAAAATGATCCGGGGTGTGGGCTTGCACCCCTAGTCCCATGAAACAGGGTGTAAACAGGCACCTCCAGCACCATGCCGGGGTATGAGGGCCATGAACCCTTCTATGCTATGTCCCCAGGTGTGAGGCCAGGCACCCTTTCAGTGACATGACCAGGAGTGTGAGGCCAGGCACCTTCAATGACATGACCCGTAGTGATGTGGGCACCAGTGCTATGACCCGGGGAGTGTGAGCCGGTCACTCCTTCAGTGCCATGACCCTGGGTGTGAGGCCAGGCACCCCTTCAGCCCCATGACCCAGGGTGTGAGGGCCCGGCAACTGTTTACGCCTATGACCAGGGGTGTAGCACAGGCACCGCGTCAGTATATGACCCGAGGTGTGAACCAGGAACCCGTTCAGTGACATGACCCGGGCGTCAGAGCCGGGCACCCCTTCAGTGCCATGAGCCGAGGTGTGAGGCCTGGCGCCCCATCAGTGCTCATGAAACAGGGGTGTGGGCCAGGCACCCTAGGTGCTATGTGAACCGGGGTGAGGGCCGGGCACCTCTTCACATGACCCAGGGTGTGAGGCGGGAACCCCTTCAGTGCCATAAATCAGGAGTGTAGGGCCAGACACCCCTTCAGCACCATGACCCAGGGCGTCAGGGCACAAACACCAAACAAACCAGGCACCCTCCAGCACCATGAAACAGGGTATGAGACAGACACCCCTCAGCTGACTAACCAAACCCCCCCCAACACCATGACCCTAGGTGTGAGGCCAGGAACCCCTTCAGTACATACCCAGGGCGTCAGGGCCAGGCACCCCTTCACCAGTGCCCCAACCATGAGCCAGGGGTGTGAGGCCGGGCCTCCTTCAGTGCCATGAAGCAGGGTGTGAGGCCAGGCACCCTACAGACTATGAACCGGGGTGTGTGGCCAGGCACCCCATCAGTGCCATGAAACAGGGTGTGAGGGCCGGGACCCCTACAGTGCTGTGAACCGGGTGTTAGGGCAGGCACCCCTACATGACATGGGGTATGAGGGCCGGGCACCCTGAGTGCCATGAATCTGGATGTGATGGCGGCACCCTTCAGCTCTATGACCCCGTGGTGTGAGCCCCGGGAACCGCTTCAGCCATGACCTGGGGTGTGGGGCAGGCACCTTGGGTCCATGACCCGGGAGTGTGATGGCCAGGCACCACCAACCAGTGTGATGGCCAGGCACCTTCAATGCCATGATCAGGGGTGTGGCCAGGCCCCCTTCAGAGCCATGAACCCGGTGTGTGAGGCGGGCACCCCTTCAGTGCTATGACCCCGTGGTGTTTGGGCCAGGCACCCTTCGTGACATGACCCGGGTGTGAGGGCCAGGCACCCCTTCAATGACATGACCCGGGTGTGGGCCAGGCACCCTTTCAGTGCCATGAACCGGGGGTGTCGGTGCAGTCACTCCTTCAGTGCCATGATCCGGGTGTGAGGGCGGGACCCCTTTCAGTGCCATGAACCGGGGTGTGAGTGCCTGTCTCCTTCAGCCCCCTTGACCGGGGTGTGATGGCCAGGCACCCCTTTTAGGTCTATGACAAGGGGTGTGAGGGCAGGGAACAACAGTGCCATGTCAAGGGTGTGAGGCCAGGCACCCCCTACAGAGCTATAAGAACCAGGGTGTGAGGCCGGGCACTACAGTGCTGTGAACCGGGGTGTGGGCCTGGCACCCCTTCAATACTATGACCCGGGGTGTGAGGGCCAGGCAACCTTTGGTGCCATGAATCTGGACGTGATGGCGGGCACCCCTTCAGCTCTATGACACGTGGTGTGAGCGCAAGACCACTTCAACCCCATGACCTGGGGTGTGAGGCAGAGCACCCTTGGGTCCACGACCCGGGTGTGAGGGCCAGGCACCTGTGATATGACCCCTGGGTGTGAGGGCCGGGCACCCTCCAGCACCATGACCCAGGTGTGATGGCCGGGCACCTTCAATGCCATGATCCGGGGTGTGAGGGCCAGGCACCTTCAGTGCCATGAACCGGTGTGTGAGGCCGGAGCTCTTTCAGTTCCATGAAACAGGAGTGTGAAGGCCCAGGCACCCTCCAGCACCATGACCCAGGGGTGGGGCCAGGCACCCCTTCAGTGCACTATGACCCAGGGTATAAGGCCAGACACCTTCAATAACATGACCGGGGTGTGTGGGCCGGGCACTCAGTGCCATGACCTGTGGTATGTGAGGCGGGGCAACATTTGAGTCTATAACCAGGGTGTGTGAGGCCAGGCACACCTTCAGTGCCATGACCCAGGGTGTGAGGCCGGGCACCCCTTGAGTCCATGACCCGGGTGTGAGGCCGTGCACCTTCAGTGACATGACCCAGGAGTGTGATCCGGGCACCCTTTCAGTTCCATGACCGGTATGTGAGCCGGGCTCCCCCTTCAGTGTCATGACCCGGGGTGTCAGGCGGGAACCCCCTCAGAACCATGGCCAGGGGTGTGAGGGCCGGGCACCCTTCAGTGCCATGATCAGGGGTGTGGGGCCAGGCACCACTTTGTACATGACCAGGGATGAGGGCCAGGCAAACCTTCAGTGCCATGGCCGCAGGTGTGACAGCCGGGCACCCTTCCAGTGCCATGATCCGGGGTGTGAGGCCGATCACTCCTTCAGTGCCTGACCCGGGTGTGAGGCCGGGCAGCCCGCTCGCCCCATGCAGGTGTGATGGCCAGCAACCCGTTAGGTCTATGATCAGGGGTGTGGACGGCACGGCACGCGTCAGTGCCATGACCCGGGTGTGAGGCCAGGAACCTTCAGTGACAGACCCAGGGGCGTCAGGGCAGGCACCCCTTCAGTGCCATGAGCCAGAGACTGAGGCCGGGCACCCCATCAGTGCCATGAAACAGGGTGGGCCAGGCACTAGAGTGCTGTGAACCGGGGTGTTAGGGCCAGGCACCCCCCTTCACATGACCAGGGTGTGAGGCAGGGCACCTTCAGTGCCATGAATCAGGTGTAGGGCAGGGCACCCCTTCAGCACTGACCCAAGTGTGAGGCTGGGCATGATTTCAGTCACCAGAATCAGGGTGTGAGGACTGGCACCCTCTAGCACTATGACCCGGGGTATGAGGGCCAGGCACCCCTTCAGTGCTATGACTCGGGGTGTGAGCCGGGCACCATTTCAGTGACTATGACCCTGGGTGTGGACAGGAACCCCTTCAACAGGCCTGGAGTGTGTGGGCGGAACTTTCAGTGCCATGACCCAGTGTGAGCCAGGTCACTCCTTCAGTGCCATGACCCAGGGGTGTGAGGCCGGGCAACCCTTCAGCACCATGACCCAGGGTGTGAGGCGGGCTCATTCAGTGCCAGAATCGGGGTGTGAGGTCCGGGCACCCCTCTAGCACCAAATGGGAGGATGAGGGCACCCTTCAATGACATGAACCGGGGTGTGTGGGCAGGGCCTTTCAGTTCCATGATCCAGGGGTGTGAGGCCAGGGAACCCCTTCAGTATGACATGACCCAGGGCGTCAGGGCCAGGCACCTTCAGTGCCATGAGCAGGGGTGTGAGGGCCAGGCACCCGTTCAGTGACATGACCCAGGGCATCAGGGCGGTTGTCAGTGCCATTAAGCAGGGTGTGAGATGCCCTTCCTCACCATGACCCGGGGTGTGAGGGCCGGGCACATTTTAGTTCCATGAATCTGGGTGTGAGGGCGGGCATCCCTTCAAACGAGTGGGCGGGCACCCCTTAGTGCCATGACCCGGCGTGTGAGCCGGGCACTCCTCAGTGACATGACCCGGGGTGTGAGGGCCGGGCACCCCTCTCGTGACATGACCCAGGTATGTGTGCCAGGCACTCTTTCAGTGCATGACCGGGGTGTGAGCCGGTGACTCCTTCAGTGTCATGACCCAGGGGTGTGAGGCGGGCCCCTTAACACCATGACCCGGGGTGTGAGGGCTGGGCTCAATTTCAGTGCCATGAATCCAGGGGTGTGAGGCCAGAGCACCCCCTTTTATGACCCGGGGTATAGGGCCAGGCACCCCTTCAATGACATGACCAGGTGTGTGGGTGGTGCCTTCAGTGCCATGACCTGGTATGTGAGGCAGGGCACCCTTTAGATCTATAACCAGGGGTGTGAGGCGGACACCTTTTAGGTCCCATGGCCGGGGTGTTAGGGTCAGGCACCCCTTAGTGACATGACCCAGGTGTCAGCCGGGGCCCTCAGAACCATGGCCGGGGTGTGAGGCCAGGCACCTTCAGTGCCATGAATCGGGGTTTAGGGCCAGGCACCACTTTAGAGTACATGACCAGGGATGAGGGCGAACCCAAACCTTCAGTGCCATGAACCGGGGTGTGAGTGCGATCATTCCTTCAGTGCCATGATCCGGGGTGTGAGGGCCGGGCACACCTTCAGTGCCATGTCAAGGTTTGACGGCCGGGCACCCCAGTTCCATGACCCGGGTGTGCGTGCAGGGCTCCAGTGACGTGACCCGGGGCGTCAGGTCCCAGCACCTTCAGTGCCAATAAGCAGGGTGTGAAGCCGGGCACCCCTTCCAACCCTATGACCCGGGGTGTGATGGCGGGCACCGTTTAGGTCTATGACAGCAGGTGTGAGGGCCAGTGCACCTTCTTGCCATGTCCAGGGGTGTGACGGCCGGGCACCCCTTCAGTGCCATGACCCGAGGTGTGAGGCAGGGCCTTCAGTGCCATGAAGCAGGTGTGGCACCTTGAGTGAATGACCCTGGGCGTCATGGCCAGGCACCCCTTCAGTGCCATGAAGCAGGGTGTGAGGCCAGGCACCCCTACAGAGCTATGAACAGGGGTGTGAGGCGGGCACCCCATCAGTGCCATGAGCGGTGTGAGGGCAGGCACCCCTACAATGCTGTGAACCCAGGGGTGTGGGGCCAGGCACCCTTCACATGACATGGGGTATGAGGGCCAGGCGGCCTTCAGTATGAATCTGGGGTGTGATGGCCAGGCCTTCAACTCTATGACCCGTGGTGTGGCGCCGGGAACCGCTTGACCCATGACCTGGGGTGTGAGGGTGGGCACCCCTTCAGTGCCATGAACCGGTGTGTGAGGGCCGGGCACTCTTTCAGTTCAGGAGCAGGGTGTGAGCCGGGCACCCTCCAGCACCATGACCCAGGGTATGGGGCAAGGCACCCTTTCAGTGCCATGAACCCGGGGTGTGAGTGCGATCATTCCTTCAGTGCCATGATCCCGGGGTGTGAGGCCAGGCACGTTTAGGTCTATGACAAGGGGTGTGAGGCCGGGCACACCTTCAGTGCCATGTCCAAGGGTGTGACGGCCAGGCACCCTCAGTTCCATGACCGGGGGTGAGTGCAGGGAACCCCTTCAGTGACGTGACCAGGGCGTCAGGTCCCAGCACCCCTTCAGTGCCATTAAGCAGGGTGTGAAGGCCAGACGCTTCAGCCCTATGACCCGGGGTGTGATGGCCGGGCACCCGTTTGGAGTCTATGACAGCAGGTGTGAGGGCAGTGCACATTCATTACATGACCGGGGTGTGAGGCCGGGAACCCCTTCAGTGCCATGAAGCAGGGGTGTGAGGCCGAACACCTTCAGTGAATGACCCAGGGCGTCAGGGCCAGGCACCCCTTCAGTGCCATGAAACCGGGGTGTGAGGGCCAGAGCACCCCTTTAGTGATATGACCCTGGGTGTGAGGGCCGGGCACCTTCAGTGACATGACCCGGGGCGTCAGGGCCAGGCACCCCTTCAGTGCCATGAGCCAGGGGTGTGAGGCCGGGCACTCCTTCAGTGCCTGAAGAGAGCAGGGTGTGAGGCCAGGCACCCTAGAGAGCTATGAACCGGGGTGTGAGTGGGGCACCCCATCAGTGCCATGAGAGCAGGGGTGAGGCCGGAGCCTACAGTGCTGTGAACCGGGGTGTTGGGGCCAGGCACCCCTTCATGACATGGGGTATGAGGGCCGGGCACCTTTGATGCCATGAATCTGGATGTGATGGCCAGGCACCTTCAGCTCTATGACCCGTGGTGTGGCGCCGGAACCACTTCAGCCCCATGACCTGGGGTGTGAGGGCCAGGCACCTTGGAGTCATGACCGGGTGTGATGGCCAGGCACCCTAATGCCATGATCAGGGGTGTGAGGCCAGGCACCCCCAGGCCATGAACCGGTGTGTGAGGCCAGGCACCCCTTCAGTGCTATGACCCGTGGTGTTTGGGCCGGGCACCCTTTCGTGACATGACCGGGGTGTGAGGCCAGGCACCTGTGACATGACCCGGAGTGTGTGGGCGGGCACCCTTTCAGTGCCATGAACCAGGGTGTCAGTGCAGTCACTCCTTCAGTGCCATGATCCAGGGTGTGAGGGCGGGCACCCTTTCAGTGCCATGAACCGGGGTGTGAGTGCCTGTCCTCCTTCAGCCCCTGACCGGGGTGTGATGGCCGGGCACCGTTTGAGTCTATGACCAAGGGTGTGAGGGCAGGAACAACAGTGCCATGTCAAAGGGTGTGAGGCGGGCACCCCTACAGGCTATGAACCGGGTGTGAGGGCAGGCACCCCAGTGCTGTGAACCGGGGTGTTGGGGCCTGGCACCCCTTCAGTACATGACCCGGGGTGTGAGGGCCAGGCAGCAGGTGCCATGAATCTGGATGTGATGGCCAGGCACCTTCAGCTCCATGACCCCGTGGTGTGAGCGCCGGGAACCACTTCAACCCCATGACCTGGGGTGTGAGGGCCAGGCACTTGGAGTCCATGACCGGGGTGTGAGGCCAGGCACCCACAGTGATATGACCCTGGGTGTGAGGGCCAGGCACCCTCCAGCACCATGACCCGGAGTGTGATGGCCGGGCACCCCTTCAATGCTGCCAGTCCAGGGGTGGAGGCCAGGCACCCCTTCAGTGCAAGACGGTGTGTGAGGGCCGGGCGCTCTTTCAGTTCCATGAAGCAGGGTGTGAAGCAGGCACCCTCCAGCACCATGCCAGGGTATGAGGGCCGGGCACCCCATGTGCTATGACCCGGGGTATAAGGGCCAGGCACCCCTTCAATGACATGACCCAGGGTGTGTGGGCCGGGTACCCTTTCAGTGCCATGACCTGGTGATGTGAGGCGGGGCACCCGTTTGGGTCTATAACCAGGGTGTGAGGGCCAGGCACACCTTCAGTGCCATGACCCGGGGTGTGAGGGCCGGGCACCCTTAGGTCCATGACCCGGGGTGTGAGGCCGTGCCTCAGTGACATGACCCAGGGTGTGATGTCCGGGCACCCTTCAGTTCCATGACCCGGTATGTGAGGGCCAGGCTCCCCTTCAGTGTCATGACCCAGGGGTGTCAGGGCCAGGAGACCCCTCCAGAACCATGGCCCGGGGTGTGAGGGCCAGGCACCCCTCAGTGCCATGAATCAGGGGTGTAGGGCCGGGCACCACTTTGGGTATGACCAGGGATGAGGGCCGGGCACCCCTTCAATGACATGACCCGTAGTGGATGGGCCGGGCACCCTTTCAGTGCCATGACCCGGAGGGTGAGGGCCGGTCACTCCTTCAGTGCCATGACCCGGGGTGTTAGGGCCGGGCACCCCTTCAGCCCCATGACCCGGGGTGTGAGGGCCGGCAACCCGTTTAGGTCTATGACCAGGGGTGTGACGGCACGGCACCACTTCAGTGCCATGACCCGGGGTGTGAGGGCAGGGACCCCTTCAGTGACATGACCCGGGGCGTCAGGGCCGGGCACCCCTTCAGTGCCATGAGCCGAGGTGTGAGGGCCGGGCACCCCATCAGTGCCATGAAACGGGGTGTGAGGGCCGGGCACCCCTAGAGTGCTGTGAACCGGGGTGTTAGGGCCGGGCACCCCTTCACATGACCCAGGGTGTGAGGGCAGGGCACCCCTTCAGTGCCATGAATCGGGGTGTGAGGGCCGGGCACCCCTTCAGCACCATGACCCGGGGTGTGAGGGCTGGGCATGATTTCAGTGCCATGAATCGGGCTGTGAGGGCCGGGCACCCCTCTAGCACCATGACCCGGGGTATGAGGGCCGGGCACCCCTTCAGTGCTATGACCCGGGGTGTGAGGGCCGGGCACCGTTTCAGTGACATGACCCTGGGTGTAAGGACAGGGAACCCCTTCAATGACATGAACCTGGAGTGTGTGGGCCGGGCACCCTTTCAGTGCCATGACCCGGGGTGTGAGGGCCGGTCACTCCTTCAGTGCCATGACCCGGGGTGTGAGGGCCAGGCTACCCTTCAGCACCATGACCCGGGGTGTGAGGGCCGGGCTCGATTTCAGTGCCAAGAATCGGGGTGTGAGTTCCGGGCACCCCTCTAGCACCATGACCCAGGGTATGAGGGCCGGGCACCCCTTCAATGACATGAACCGGGGTGTGTGGGCTGGGCCCCTTTTCAGTGCCATGATCCGGGGTGTGAGGGCCGGGAACCCCTTCAGTGACATGACCTGGGGCGTCAGGGCCGGGCACCCCTTCAGTGCCATGAGCCGGGGTGTGAGGGCCGGGCACTCCTTCAGTGCCATGACCGGGCATCAGGCCGGTTACCCCTTCAGTGCCATTAAACGGGGTGTGAGGGCCGGGCACCCCTTCCTCACCATGACCCGGGGTGTGAGGGCCGGGCGCGATTTTAGTTCCATGAATCTGGGTGTGAGGGCCGGGCATCCCTCCAGCACCAAGAAACGGGGTATGAGGGCCGGGCACCCCTTTAGTGCTATGACCCGGCGTGTGAAGGCCGGGCACTCTTTCAGTGACATGACCCGGGGTGTGAGGGCCGGGCACACTTTCAGTGACATGACCCGGAGTATGTGTGCCGGGCACTCTTTCAGTGCCATGACCCGGGGTGTGAGAGCCGGTGACTCCTTCAGTGTCATGACCCGGGGTGTGAGGGCCGGGCACCCCTTCAGCACCATGACCCGGGGTGTGAGGGCTGGGCTCGATTTCAGTGCCATGAATCGGGGTGTGAGGGCCGAGCACCCCTCTAGCACTATGACCCGGGGTATAAGGGCCGGGCACCCCTTCAATGACATGACCCGGGGTGTGTGGGTCGGGTACCCTTTCAGTGCCATGACCTGGTATGTGAGGGCGGGGCACCCGTTTAGGTCTATAACCATGGGTGTGAGGGCCGGACACCCTTTTAGGTCCATGGCCCGGGGTGTGAGGGTCGGGCACCCCTTCAGTGACATGACCCGGGGTGTCAGGGCCGGAGACCCCTCCAGAACCATGGCCCGGGGTGCAGGGTGTGAGGTCCGGGCACTCTTTCAGTTCCATGAAACGGGGTGTGAAGGCCGGGCACCCCTCCAGCACCATGACCCGGGGTATGAGGGCCGGGCACCCTTTCAGTGCCATGAACCGGGGTGTGAGTGCCGATCATTCCTTCAGTGCCATGATCCGGGGTGTGAGGGCTGGGCACACCTTCAGTGCCATGTCCAAGGGTGTGACGGCCGGGCACCGCTTCAGTTCCATGACCCGGGGTGTGAGTGCCGGGAACCCCTTCAGTGACGTGACCCGGGGCGTCAGGTCCCAGCACCCCTTCAGTGCCAATAAACGGGGTGTGAAGGCCGGGCACCCCTTCAGCCCTATGACCCGGGGTGTGATGGCCGGGCACCCGTTTAGGTCTATGACAACGGGTGTGAGGGCCGGCGCACACCTTCATTGCCATGTCCAGGGGTGTGACGGCCGGGCACCGCTTCAGTGCCATGACCCGGGGTGTGAGAGCCGGGAAAACCTTCAGTGCCATGAAACGGGGTGTGAGGGCCGGGCACCCCTTCAGTGAGATGACCCTGGGCGTCAGGGCCGGGCACCCCTTCAGTGCCATGAAACGGGGTGTGAGGGCCGGGCACCCCTACAGAGCTATGAACCGGGGTGTAAGGGCCGGGCACCCCATCAGTGCCATGAAACGGGGTGTGAGGGCCGGGCACCCCTACAGTGCTGTGAACCGGGGTGTTAGGGCCGTGCACTCCTTCACATGACATGGGGTATGAGGGCCGGGCACCCTTTGAGTGCCATGTATCTGGATGTGATGGCCGGGCACCCCTTCTGCTCTATGACCCGTGGTGTGAGCGCCGGGAACCGCTTCAACCCCATGACCTGGGGTGTGAGGGCAGGGCACCCCTTTAGGTCTATGACCCGGAGTAGATGGCCGGGCACCCCTTCAATGCCATGATTAGGGGTGTGAGGGCTGCACCCCTTCAGTGCCATGAACCGGTGTGTGAGGGCCGGCCACCCCTTCAGTGCTATGACCCATGGTGTGAGGGCCGGGCACCCTTTCATTGACGTGACCCGGGGTGTGAGGGCCGGGCACCCCTTCAATGACATGACCCGGAGTGTGTGGGCCGGGCACCCTTTCAGTGCCATGAACCGGGGTGTCAGTGCCGGTCACTCCTTCAGTGCCATGATCCGGGGTGTGAGGGCCGGGCACCCGTTCAGTGCCATGAACCGGGGTGTGAGTGCCTGTCACTCCTTCAGCCCCATGACCCGGGGTGTGATGGCCGGGCACCCGTTCAGTGCCATGAAACGGGGTGTGAGGGCTGGCACCCTTCAGTGAGATGACCTGTGAGGGCCGGGAACCCCTTCAGTGACATGACCCGGGGCGTCAGGGCCGGGCACCCCTTCAGTGCCATGAAACGGGGTGTGAGGGCCGGGCACCCGTTCAGTGACATGACCCTGGGCATCAGGGCGGGTTACCCCTTCAGTGCCATGAAACGGGGTGTGAGGGCCGGGCACCCCTTCCTCACCATGACCGGGAGTGTGAGGGCCGGGCGCGATTTTAGTTCCATGAATCGGGGTGTGAGGGCCGGGCATCCCTCCAGCACCAAGAAACGGGGTATGAGGGCCAGGCACCCCTTCAGTGCTATGACCCGGCGTGTGAGGGCCGGGAACCCCTTCAGTGACATGACCCGGGGCGTCAGGGCCGGGCACCCCTTCTTTGCCATGAGCCGAGGTGTGAGGGCAGGGGCACCCCTTCAGCACCATGACCCGGGGTGTGAGGGCTGGGCATGATTTCAGTGCCATGAATCGGGGTGTGAGGGCCGGGCACCCCTCTAGCACCATGACCCGGGGTATGAGGGCCGGGCACCCCTTCACTGCTATGACCCGGGGTGTGAGGCAGGCCGTTTCGTGAGGTGTGAGGATAGGGAACCTTCAATGACATGAACTAGTGTGGGCCATTTCAGTGCCCATGACCCGGTGTGAGGCCAGTCACTCCTTCAGTGTATGACCCAGGGTGTGGTGGGCAACCTTCAACATTGCGGGTGTGAGGCAGTGGAATTCAGTGCCAGAGGTAAGAGTGGCAGGTCAGACACCTTGCTTCCTGGCCAGGGAGTATGAGAGGCACCTTCAATGGCATGAACCAGGGGTGTGTGGGCAGCACCCTTTTCAGTTCCATGATCCAGTGAGGGCCGGAACCCCTTCAGTGACATGACCCAGGGCGTCAGAGGGCACCCTTCAGTGCCATGAGCCCAGGTGTGACCAGGCACTCCTTCAGTGCCTAGAAACTGGGTGTGAGGCACTAGAGCTATGAACCAGGTGTGAGGGCAGGCACCCCATCAGGTATGAAGGGTGCTGGGCAGGCACCCTCTAATGCCAGAGTGTTAGGGCAGGCACCCCTTCATGACATGGGGTATGAGGGCGGCACGCACAGTGCCATGAATCTGGGTGTGATGCGGGCACCCTTCAACTCCTGACCCGTTGTGTGAGCGCAGGGAACCCCATGACCTGGGGTGTGAGGGCCAGGCACCCCAGATGCCATAAACCGGTGTGTGGTGGGCACTCTTTCAGTTCCTGACCTGGGGTGTGGGGGCAGGCACCCCAGTGCCATGAACCGGGGTGTGAGTGCCGATCATTCCTTCAAGTGCATGATCCCGTGGTGGAGGGCAGGCACCCGTTTGGGTCTATGACAAAAGTGTGAGGGCAGGCACACCTTCAGTGCCATGTCCAGGGTGTGACGGCGAACTCCAGTTCCATGACCCGGGGTGTGAGTGCGGGAACCCTTCAGTGACGTGACCGGGAGCGTCAGGTCAGCACCCCTTCAGTGCCATTAAGCAGGTGTGAGGCCAGGCACCTTCAGCCCTATGACCCGGGGTGTGATGGCCGGAGCACCCGTTTGGGTTTATGACAGCAGGTGGAGAGGCAGTGCACCTTCATTGCCATGTCCAGGGGTGTGACGGCCGGGCACAGCCAGTGCCATGAGACAGAAGAATTGTGAGGGCCAGGCACCTTCAGTGAGATGACCGGGCGTCAGGGCCGGGCACCCCTCAGTGCCATGAGCAGGGGTGTGAGGCCAGGCACCTTGTGATATGACCCTGGGTGTGAGGGCCAGGCACCTTCAGTGACATGCAGGGCATCAGGGCCAGGCACCCTTCAGTACCATGAGCCAGGGTGTGAGGGCCAGGCACCCTTCAGTGCCATGAGCAAGGGTGTGAGGCCAGGCACTCTACAGAGCTATGAACCGGGGTGTGGGGAGCATCAGTGCCATGAACAGGTGTGAGGCAGGCACTACAGTGCTGTGAACCAGGGTGTTGGGCCAGGCACCCTTCCTGACGCATGGGGTGGGGGCCAGGCACCCTTGGTGCCATGAATCTGGATGTGATGGCGGAAGCTCCTTCAGCTCTATGAACCGTGGTGTGGACCATGAACCCTTCAACCCCATGACCTGGGGTGTGAGGGCCAGACCTTTTGCTGATTGGAGTGTGATGGCAGGCACCTTCAATGCCATGATCAGGGGTGTGAGGCCAGGCACAGAGCCATGAACCGGTGTGTGAGGGCCAGGCACCCCTTCAGTGCTATGACCCGTGGTGTTTGGGCAGGCACCCTTTCATTGCATGACCCAGGTGTGGGGCCAGGCACCCCTTCAATGCTGACCCAGTGTGTGTGGGCACCCTTTCAGTGCCATGAACCCGGGGTGTCAGTGCAGTCACTCCTTCAGTATGATCCGGGTGTGAGGCTGGGCACCCTTTCCAGTGCCATGAACCGGGATGTGGTGCCTCATCCTTCAGCCCCATGACCCAGGGGTGTGATGGCGGGCACCCGTTCATTGCCATGAAACAGGGTGAGACCCAGGCACCCCTTCAGTGAATGACCCCGGGGTGAGGGCCGGAACCTTCAGTAACCAACCGGGCGTCAGGGCAGGCACCCTCCAGTGCCATAGACGGTGTGAGGCCGGGCACCCGTTCAGTGACATGACCCGGGGCATCAGGGCGGTTACCCCTTCAGTGCCATGGAAGCAGGGTGTGAGGGCCCAGGCACCTTCCCTCACCATGACCCAGGGTGTGAGGGGGCGCGATTTAGTTCCATAAATCGGGTGAGGGCCAGGCATCCCTCAGCACCAAGCAGGGTATGAGGCCGGGCACCCTTAAATTGCTATGACCCGGCGTAGTGAGGGCAGGCACCCTCAGTAACATCACCCGGGGTGTAGGGCCGGGCACCCTTTCAGTGACATGACCCCGAGGTGAGGGCCAGGGGCACCCTTTCAGTGGACATGACCCGGGGTGGTCAGTGACTCCTTCAGTGCCATGACCGGGGTGTGAGGGCCAGGCACCCCTTAGCACCATGACTCAGGGTGTGCAGGCCATTTCAGTGCTATGAATCCAGGGTGTGAGGCGGCACCCTGCCTATGACCCGGGAGTATAAGGGCCAGGCACCTTCAATGACATGACCCGGGGTGTGTGGGCGGTACCCACTGAAGTGCCATGACCCGGGGTGTGAGGCCGGGCACATTTGGAGTCTATAACCAGAGTGTGAGGGCCAGGTACACCTTCAGTGCCCATGGCCAGGGGTGGGCAGGGGCACCCACCCCAGGTCCATGACCCGGGGTGTGAGGCTGCACCCCTTCAGTGACATGACCCAGGGGTGTGATGTCAGGCACCTTATGTGACCAGGTGTGCAGGCCAGGTACCCTCCAGTGCCATGACCCAGGTGGAGGCGGGAGCACATTTGGGTCATAACCAGGAGTGTGAGGCCAGTACCTTCAGTGCCATGGCCAGGGGTGTGACAGCCAGGCACCTTTAGATCCATGACCCGGTGTCTTGAGCCAGGCACCCTTAGTGTCATGACCGGGGTGCTCAGAGACCCTCAGAACCATGGCCAGGGTGTGAGGGCCAGGCACCCTCAGTGCCATGAATCAGGGTGTGGGCCAGGGCACCACTTTGGGTACATGACCAGGGATGAGGGACGGCAAACCTTCAGTGCCATGGCCCAGGGTGAGGGCCGGGCACCTCATCATACCATGACCCGGTTTGTGAGCCAGGCACCTTCAGTAACATGACCCAGGGTGTGGGCAGGCACCCGTTCAGCACCATGTCCCAGGGTGTGAGGCCAGGCACCTCCAGCACCATGACCCAGTGTGTGAGGCTGGCACCTTCAGTTCCATGAACCCGGGGTGTGAGGTCAGGCACCCCTTCAGTGACATAAACCGGGGTGTGGGGCCAGGCACCCCTTTCAGTTCCATGAACCCGGGGTATGAGGCCGGGGCCCCCCTTCAGTGCTATGTCCTGGGAGCCAGGCACCCTGCTGGTGACATGACCCGGTGTGAGGGCAGGCCTCTTCAATGACAACATGACCCGTAGTGGATTGGCCGGGCACCCTTTCAGTGCCATGACCCTGGGTGTGAGGGCCGGGCACCTTCAGTGACATGGGCCCGTCAGGCACCTTCAGTGCCATGAGCCAGGGGTGTGAGGGCCGGGCACTCCTTCAGTGCCATGAACAGGGTGTGAGGCCAGGCACTACAGAGCTATAGACACCGGGGTGTGAGGCCAGGCACTATCAGTGCCATGAACAGGGTGTGGGTGTGGGGCCGGGCTGACGCCAGGTATGAGGGCCCAGGCACCTTGGGTGCCATGAATCTGGATGTGATGGCGGGCACCCCTTAGCTCTGACCCGTGGTGTGTGTGCTTCCACCCCATGACCTGGGGTGTGGGCAAGCACTTGCTGAGTCTATGCCAGATGTGATGGCGGGCACCCCTTGCCATGATCAGGGTGTGAGGCCGGATATGAACCGGTGTGTGAACGGGCACCCCTTCAGTGCTATGACCCGTGGTGTTTGGGCCGGGCATTGACATGACCCGGGTGTGAGGGCCAGGCACCTTCAATGACGCATGACCCGGAGTGTGGGCGGGCACCCTTTCAGTGCCATAGACCGGGTGCATGCGTGCCAGTCCTCCTTCAGTGCCATGATCCGGGGTGTGAGGGCAGGCACCCTTTCGTGCCATGACCCAGAGTGTGATGGGCACCGTTGGAGTCTATGACAATGGGTGTGAGGGCCAGGAACAACTTCGGTACACCATGTCAAAGGGTGTGACGGCCAGGCACCAGTTCCATGACCCTGGGTGTGAGTGCGAACCCCTTTAGTGTGATGACCCGGGCGTCAGGTCCCAGCACCTTCAGTGCCATTAAGCAGAGGTGTGAGGCCGGCACCCTTCAGCCCTATGACCCGGGTGTGATGGCGGGCACCCAGCTAGGTCTATGACAGGTGTGAGGGCCAGTGGACCTGCTCATTACCATGTCCAGGGGTGTGACGGCGGGCACCTCTTCAGTGCCCATGACCGGGGTGTGAGGCAGGAACCCCTTAGTGCCATGAATCAGGGTGTGAGGCAGACCCCTTCAGTGAGATGACCCGGGGTGTGAGACAGGAACCCTTCAGTGATATGACCCAGGGCGTCAGGGCAGGCACCTTCCAGTGCCATGAAGCAGAGATTCGTGAGGGCACCGGCACCCCTAAGTGCTGTGAACCGGGGTGTTGGGCCGGCACCCTCACATGACCCGGGGTGTGAGGGCAGGCACCTTCAGTGCACCATGAATCCGGGGTGTGAGGCTACCCTTCAGCACCATGACCCAGGGTGAGGGGCTGGGCATGATTTCAGTGCCATGAATCGGGCTGTGAGCAGGAACCTCTAGCACCAGCCCGGGGTATGAGGCAGGCACCCCTACTATGTTGAGGGTGTGAGGGCCAGGCACCCCTTCAATGGAGATGACCCTGGGTGTCAGGATGGGCACCCCTTCAGTGCCATGAGGGGTGTGAGGGCCAGGCACCCCTTTGGTAATATGACCCTGGGTGTGAGGGCGGCACCTTCAGTGACATGACCCAGGCGTCAGGGCAGGCACCCCTTCCTTGCCATGAGCCGAGTGTGAGGCAGGGCACCCCTTCAGCACCATGACCCGGGTGTGAGGCTGGGCATGATTTCAGTGCCATGAATCAGGGGTGGGGCCGGGCACCCTCACTTCCATGACCCAGGGTATGAGGGCCAGGCACCACTGCTATGACCAGGGGTGGGCCGGGCACCGTTTCAGTGACATGACCAGGGTGTGAGGACAGGGGCCCCTTCAATGACATGAACCTGGTGTGTGGGCACCGCTGGTGCTACCATGACCCAGGGATGTGAGGCAGTCCACTCCTTCAATTCCCATGACCCGGGGTGTGAGGGCCGGGGTCGATTCAGTGCCAGAATCAGGGGTGAAGGTCCAGGCACCCCTCTAGCACCATGACCCAGGGTATGAGGCCCGGCACCCTTCAATGACATGAACCGGGGCTGGGCCCATGATCCCAGTGTGAGGGCCGGGAACCCCTTCAGTGCAACATGGGGCGTCAAGGCGAGGCACCCCTTCAGTGCCATCAGCCGGGGTGTGAGGGCCAGGCACTCCTTCAGTGCCATGAAACTGGGTGTGAGGGCTGGAAGCACCTACAGGCTATGAACAGAGGGTCTGAGGCCAGGCACCCCATCAGTGCCATGAAGCAGGGTGTGAGGCGGGCACCTAATGCTGTGAACCGGGGTGTGGGCCGGGCACCCTTCACATGACATGGGGTATGAGGGCCGGGCACTTTGAGTGCCATGAATCTGGTGTGATGGCGGGCACCCTTCACTCTGACCCGTGGTGGCGCCAGGAACCGCCTGACCTGGGGTGTGAGGTGGGGCACCTTCGTGCCATAGACCGGTGTGTGAGGGGGCCGCTGGCCTCTCAGTTCCATGAAACAGGGGTGTGAGTGAGGCACCCCACCATGACCCGGGTATGAGGGCAGGCACTTTCCAGTGCCCATGAACCGGGGTGTGAGTACCGATCATTCACTTCAAGTGCCATGATCCGGGTGTGAACTGACCTTTAGGTCACCTGACAAGGGTGTGGGCAGGCACACCTTCAGTGTCCCAAGGGTGTGACGGCCGGCACCTCTTCAGTTCCATGACCGGGGTGTGAGTGCAGAACCTTCAGTGACAGGGGCGTCAGGTCCAGCACCCCTTCAGTGCCATTAAACGGGGTGTGAAGGCCGGGGCACCTTCAGCCCCTGCGACCCGGGGTGTGATGGCCAGGCACCGTTTGGGTCTATGACAACAGGTGTGAGGTGCACCTTCATTACATGACCCGGGGTGTGAAGGCAAACCCCTTCAGTGCCATGAAGCAGGGTGTGAGCCAGGCAACCCCTCAATGAATGACTTGGGCGGCTCCCGGGCCAGGCACCTAGTGCCATGAAGCAGGTGTGAGGGCCCAAGCACCTTTAGTGATATGACCCTGGGTGTGAGGGCCAGGCACCTTCAGTGACATGAACCGGGCGTCAGGGCCAGGCACCTTCAGTGCCATGAGCGGGTGTGAGGCAGGCCTCCTTCAGTGCCATGAAACGAGGTGTGAGGCAGGCACTACAGAGCTATGAACCAGGGGTGTGAGGGCACCTATCAGTGCCATGAGGCAGGTCAAAGAACAATGCCGGGGTGTTGGGGCAGGGCTTACTTCACATGACATGGGGAGTATGAGGCCCGGGCACCCTTTGAGTGCCATGTCTGGATGTGATGGGGCACCAGCTCTATGACCCGTGGTGTGGCAGGGCGCTTCAACCCCATGACCTGGGGTGTGAGGGCGGAACGCTGGGTCTATGACCGAATGTGATGGCGGCACCCCACTATCCGCGATCAGGGGGTGTGAGCCGAACTGCCAGACCATGAACCGGTGTGAGGGCCGGGCACCCTTCAGTGCTATGACCCGTGGTGTTTGGGCGGGCACCCTTTCATTGACATGACCCGGGGTGTGAGGGACGGGCACCCCTTCTGCATGACCGGTGTGGGCGGAGCACCCTTTCAGTAACCGGGGTGTCGGTACACGGTCCTCCTTCAGTCCACCGATCCGGTGTGAGGACGAACCCTTCAGTACATGAACCGGTGTGAACCTGTCCTCCTTAGCATGACCCGAGGTGTGATGGCCGGGCACCCTTTAGGTCATGACAGGGGTGTGAGGCGGGAACAACTTCAGTGCCATGTCCAAGGTGCGACGGCCAGGCACCCTTCAGTTCCACGACACCAGACGTAGTGCCAGGGAACAGTGATAAGGCAGAATCAGGTCACAAGCACCCTTCAGTGCCATTAAACAGGGGTGTGAGGCGGGCACTTCAGCCCTATGACCAGGGGTGTGATGCCGGGCACCCATTTAGGTCTATGACAGCAGGGTGTGAGCCAGTGGACACCTTCATTGCCATGTCCAGGGTGTGACGGCCAGGCACCTCTTCAGTGCCATGACCCAGGGGTGTAGAAGCCAGGCACCCCTTCCAGTGCCATGAAACAGGGGTGTGAACTGACACACCTTCCAGTGAGAATAACCCGGGGTGTGAGGGCCGGGAACCCCTTCAGTGACATACCGGGGCGTCAGGGCCAGGCACCCCTTCAGTGCCATGAAGCAGGGGTGTGAGAGCTGGGCACTAAGTGCTGTGAACCGGGGTGTGGGCAGGCACCCCTTCCCATGACAGGTGTGAGGGCCAGGCACCTTCTTTGCCATGAGCCGGAGGTGTGAGGCAGGGCACCCCTTCAGCACCCATGACCCGGGGTGTGAGGGCTAGGCATGATTTCAGTGCCATGAATCGGGGTGTGAGGGCCGGGCACCCCTCTAACACCATGACCCGGGGTATGAGGGCCGGGCACCCCTTGAGTGCTATGACCCGGGGTGTGAGGGCCGGGCACCCTTTCAGTGACATGACCCGGGGTGTGAGGACCGGGAACTCCTTCAATGACATGAACCTGGAGTGTGTGGGCCGGGCACCCTTTCTGTGCCATGACCCGGGGTGTGAGGGCTGGTCACTCCTTCAGTGCCATGACCCGGGGTGTGAGGGCCAGTCAACCCTTCAGCACCATGACCCGGGATGTGAGGGCCGGGCTCGATTTCAGTGCCAAGAATCGGGGTGTGAGGTCCGGGCACCCCTCTAGCACCATGACCCAGGGGATGAGGGCCGGGCACCCCTTCAATGACATGAACCGGGGTGTGTGGGCCGGGCCCCTTTTCAGTGCCATGATCACTGGTGCGAGGGCCGGGAGCCCCTTCAGTGACATGACCCGGGGCATCAGGGCCGGGCACCCCTTCAGTGCCATGAGCCGGGGTGTGAGGGCCGGGCACTCCTTCAGTGCCATGAAACTGGGTGTGAGGGCCGGGCACCCCTACAGAGCTATGAACCGGGGTGTGAGGGCCGGGCACCCCATCAGTGCCATGAAACGGGGTGTGAGGGCCGGGCACCCCTACAGTGCTGTGAACCGGGGTGTTAGGGACGGGCACCCCTTCACATGATATGGGGTATGAGGGCCGGGCACCCATTGAGTGCCATGAATCTGGGTGTGATGGCCGGGCACTCCTTCAACTCTATGACCCGTTGTGTGAGCGCCGGGAACCGCTTCAACCCCATGACCTGGGGTGTGAGGGCCGGGCACCCCTTTAGTGCCATAAACCGGTGTGTGAGGGCCGGGCACTCTTTCAGTTCCATGAAACGGGGTGTGAAGGCCGGGCACCCCTCCAGCACCATGACCCGGGGTATGAGGGCCGGGCACCCTTTCAGTGCCATGAACCGGGGTGTGAGTGCCGATCATTCCTTCAGTGCCATGATCCGGGGTGTGAGGGCCGGGCACCCGTTTAGGTCTATGACAAGGGGTGTGAGGGCGGGGCACACCTTCAGTGCCATGTCCAAGGGTGTGACGGCCGGGCACCGCTTCAGTTCCATGACCCGGGGTGTGAGTGCCGGGAACCCCTTCAGTGACGTGACCCGGGGCGTTAGGTCCCAGCACCCCTTCAGTGCCATTAAACGGGGTGTGAAGGCCGGGCACCCCTTCAGCCCTGTGACCCGGGGTGTGATGGCCAGGCACCCGTTTAGGTCTATGACAACGGGTGTGAGACGTGCATGGCCTGTTGGGTGTGAGAGCCAGGAACCTTCAGTGCCATGAACCGGGGTGTGAGGGACGAGCACCCGTTTAGGTCTATAACCAGGGGTGTGAGGGCCGGGCACACCTTCAGTGCCATGGTCAGGGGTGTGACGGCTGGGCACCGCTTCAGTGCCATGACCCGGGATGTGAGGGCCAGGCACCCCTTCAGTGACATGACTAGGGGCGTCAGGGCCGGGCACCCCTTCAGTGCCATGAGCCGGGTGTGAGGGCCGGGCACTCCTTCAGTGCCATGAAACGGGGTGTGAGGGTCGGGAACCCTTACAGAGCTATGAACCGGGGTGTGATGGCCGGGCACCTCTTCAGCTCCATGAAACGGGGGTGTGAGGGCCATACAGATGCTGTGAACCGGGTGTTGGGGCCAGGCACCCCTTCACATGACCATGAGGAGTATGAGGGCCAGGCACCCTTTGAGTGCCATAATCTGGATGTGATGGCCAGGCTTGCCCAGCTCTATGACCGTGGTGTGAGCGCGGGAACCGCCAACCCCATGACCTGGGGTGTGAGGAGGCACCTTTAGTCTATGCGGAGTGTGATGATGGCACCTTCAATGCCATGATCAGGGTGTGAGGCCAAGGCACCTTCAGAGCCATGAACCGGTGTGTGAGGCCAGGGCAACCCTTCATGGTATGACCCGTGGTGTTTGGGCCGGGCACCTATTGGCCGGGGTGTGAGGCTGGCACCTTCAATGACACGGCCAGTGTGTGGGCAGGCACCCTTTCAGTGCCATGAACCAGGGTGTGTGCAGTCTCCTTCAGTGCCATGATCCAGGGTGTGAGGCGGGCACCCTTTGATGCCATGAACCGGATGTGAGTGCCTGTCCTCCTTCAGCCCTATGACCCGGGGTGTGACGGCACCCGTTCAGTACCACGAAACAGGGTGTGAGGGCCAGGCACCCCTTCAGTGAATGACCGGGGTGTGAGGGCCAGGAACCCCTTCAGTGACATAACCCGGGCGTCGGGCAGGCACCTCAGTGCCATGAACAGGTGTGAGGCCAGGCACCCGTTCAGTGACATGACCCGGGCATCAGGGCAGGTTCCCTTCAGTGCCATGAAGCAGGGGTGTGAGGGCCAGGCACCCCTTCTCCCACCATGACCCGGGGTGTGAGGGCCGGGCGCGATTTTAGTTCCATGAATCCGGGGTGTGAGGGCCGGGCATCCTCCAGCACCAAAACGGTATGAGGCAGGCACTCCTTAAGTGCATGACCCGGCGTGAGAGGCACCCTTTCAGTGACATGACCAGGGTGTGAGGCCGGGCACCCTTCAGTGACATGCCGAGTGTGAGGGCGCACCTTCAAGACATGACCCAGGTGTGTGTGCGGGCACTCTTTCAGTGCCATGACCGGGGTGTGAGGTCGGTGATCCTTCAGTGCCATGACCCGGGGTGTGAGGCGGAGGCACCTTCGCAGGCCCAGGGTGTGAGGCTGGGCTCGATTCCAGTGCTATAAATCAGGGGTGAGTGCCAGCACCCTCCTCCTCCCTTGACCCGAGGCCTGGACGGGCACCCCTTCTGTGACATGACCCGAGGTGTGTGGGCCAGGTACCCTTTCAGTGCCATGACCCGGGGTGTGAGGGCGGGCACGTTTGGGTCTATAACCAGGGGTGTGAGGCCGGGTACACCTTCAGTGCCATGGCCAGGGGTGTGACGGCAGGCACTGCCCCAGGTCCATGACCCAGGGTGTGAGGGCTGTGCACCCTTCCAGTGACATGATCCGGGTGTGATGTCCGGCACCTTCAATGACATGACCCAGGGTGTGTGGGCCGGTGCACTCTCAGTGCCATGACCGGGGTGTGAGGCCAGGCACGTTGGAGTCTATAACCAGTTGTGAGGCCGGGTACACCTTCAGTGCCATGGCCAGGGGGTGTGACAACCAGGCACCCTACTGGAATCCCATGACCGGGGTGTGATGTCCGGGCACCTTCATTCCCATGACCCGGTATGTGAGGGCCAGGCACCCCTTCAGTGTCATGACCCGGGGTGTCAGGGCAGGCCCTCAGAACATGGCCGGGGTGTGAGGCAGGCACTCCTAGTGCCATGAATCAGGGTGTAGGGCCGGGCACCACTTCAGGTACATGACCAGGGATGAGGACAGGCACTTTCGGTGCCATGGCCTGCAGGTGTGAGGGCAGGCACCTCATCAGTCCATGACCCAGGTTGTGAGCCAGGCACCTTCAGTGACATGACCCAGGTGTGTGGGCGGGCACCCTTTCAGCACATGTTCCGGGGTGTGAGGGCCAGGCACCTTCAGCACCATGACCCGGTGTGTGAGCCTGGCACCCCTTCAGTTCCATGAACCGGGGTGTGAGCCAGGCCCTCAGTGACAGACAGGGTGTGGGGGCGACCTTTTCAGTTCCATGAACCGGGATGAGGGCCAGGGAACCTTCAGTGCATGTCCTGGGTGTGAGCGGGCACCCTTTCAGTAACCATGACCGGGGTGTGAGGGCAGGCACCTCTTCAATGCACTTGACCCGTAGTGGTTGGCGGGCACCCTTCAGTGCCTGAGCCCGGGGTGAGGCCGGTCACCTTCAGTGCCATGACCCGGGGTGGCGGGCGACCTTCCAGCCCCATGACCCGGGGTGTGAGGCCGGGCACCTTCAGCCCCATGACCCGGGGTGTGAGGCCAGCTTAGCCCGTTTGGGTCTATGACCAGGGTGGCGACTGGCACGGCACGCGTCAGCTGCCATGACCCGGGTGAGGCCGAGGGAACACTGTTGACATAACCGAGGGCGTCAGGGGCGGGCACCCATTCAGTGCCATGAGCCGGGTGTGAGGCCGGGCACCCCATCAGTGCCATGAAACGGGGTGTGAGGGCCGGGTACCCCTAGAGTGCTGTGAACCCGGAGTGTTAGGGCCGGGCACCCCCCTCATGACCCGGGGTGTGAGGGCAGGGCACCCCTTTCAGTGCCATGAAGAATCCCGGGGTGTGAGGCCGGGCACCCCTTCAGCACCATGACCCAGAGTGTGAGGGCTGGGCATGATTTCTGTGCCATGAATCAGGGTGTGAGCCAGGCACCCTCAGCGCCCAGGGGGTATGAGGGCCGGGCACCCCTTCAGTGCTATGACCCGGGGTGTGAGGGCCGGGCACCGTTTCAGTGACATAACCCGGGGTGTGAGGACAGGAACCTTCAATGACATGAACCTGGGTGTGTGGGCCTTGCACCCATTTAGTGCCATGTCCCGGGGGGTGAGGGCGGTCCTCCTTCAGTGCCATGACCCGGGTGTGAGGGCGGGCAACCTTCAGCACCATGACCCGGGGTGTGAGGGCCGGGCCCCCCTTTCAGTGCCATGATCCAGGTGTGAGGGCAGGAACCCTTCAGTGACATGACCCGGGGCGTCAGGGCCAGGCACCCTTCAGCAGGCACCCCTTCAGTGCCATGAGCAGGTGTGAGGCCGGGCAACCCTTCGCACCATGACCCGGGGTGTGAGGGCCGGCTCATTTCAGTGCCAAGTGGGGTGTGGTCAGGCACCCTCCAGCACCATGACCCAGGTTATGGGCGGACACCCCTTCAATGGCATGAACCGGGGTGTGTGGGCCATTTCAGTGCCATGATCCGGGTGTGAGGCGGGAACCCCTTCAGTGACATGACCCGGGCGTCAGGCCGGGCACCCAGCAGGCACCCCTTCAGTGCTATGAGCCGGGTGTGAGGGCCGGGCATCCTTAGTGCCATGAGCAGGGTGTGAGGCTGGGCACCACTACCCAGTAACTTGACCAGGGGTGTGAGGGCCGGGCACCCCATCAGTGCCATGAACAGGGGTGTGGGCCAGGCAGTGCTGTAGACCGGGTGTGGGGCCGGGCACCCCTTCACATGACATGGGGTATGGGGCCAGGCTTGCTGGGTCCATGACCCCGGGGTGTGGGCCGGGCACCTTCAGTGCCATGATCAGGGGTGTGGGCGGGCACCCCTTCAGTGCCATGACCAGGTGTGAGGGCCGGGCACCCCTTCAGTGCTATGAACCGGGGTGTGAGGCCGGGCACCATTCAGTGACCCAGCCGGGTGTGAGGACAGGGCCCTTCAGCCACATGAACCTGGGTGTGTGGGCCTTGCACCCATTTAGTGCCATGTCCCGGTGAGGGCAGTCCTCCCAGTGCCATGACCCGGGGTGTGAGGCCGGGCAACCCCTTCAGCACCTTGACCCGGGGTGTGAGGCCAGGCACCCCTTCAGTGCTATGACCCGGGGTGTGAGGGCCGGGCACCGTTTCAGTGACATGACCGGGTGTGAGGACAGGGACCCCTTCAGACAGATGAACCTGGGTGTGTGGGCCTGGCACCCTTTCAGTGCCATGACCCGGGGTGTGAGGCCAGTCACTCCTTCAGTGCCATGACCAGGGGTGTGAGGCCAACAGCCTTGCCCGCCATGACCCGGGGTGTGAGGGCCGGGCACCCCTTCAGTGCTGAACGGGTGTGAGGGCCGGGCACCCCTTCAGCTGCATGACCCGGGGTGTGGGGCCGGGCATCCTTCATTGCCATGACCCAGGGTGTGAGGGCCAGACACCCTACAGTGCTATGAACCCAGGGTGTCAGGGCTGGCACCCCTTCACATGACAGGGTGTGGGGCACCCGCTGCAGTGCCATGAGTCAGGGGTGTGATGGGCGGGCACCTTCAGCTCCATGACCCGTGGTGTAGGCGCCAGGAACCACTTCAACCCCCGGCGCAGGGTGGGGCCAGAGCACCTTGGTCCACGCCGGGTAGGGCCGTTCCGCTCCATGACATGACCGGGTGTGAGGGCCGGCACCTTAGTGACATCAGGGTGAGGGCCGGGCACCCTTTCCAGTGCCATGAAGCAGGGTGTGAGGGCCAGGCACCTTCAATGACAATGACCAGGTTAGTGGACCGGGCACCCTTTCAGTGCCATGAACCGGGGTGTGAAGGCCGGTCACGCCTTCAGTGCCATGACCCTGCGTGTGAGGGCGAACTTCAAACCCATGACCCGGGGTGTGATGGCCGGGCACCCGTTTAGGTCTATGACAAGGGGTGTGAGGCCAGGCACCTTCAGTGCCATGTCAGGGTGTGACGGCCGGGCACCGCTTTAGTGCCATGACCTGGGGTGTGAGGCCGGGCTCGATTTTAGTTCCATGAATCCGGGGTGTGAGGCCGGGCATCCTTCCGCCATGACCCGGGGCGAGGGCCGGGCACCTTCAGTGCTATGACCCGGGGTGTGAGGGCCGGTAACTCCTTCAGTGCCATGACCGGGGTGTGAGCCGGGTTCCCTTTCAGTGCCATAACCCGGGGTGTGACGGCGGGCACCCTTCAGCTCCATGACCCGTAGTGTGAGGCCGGACGGTCAACTCCCATGACCTAGGTGTGAGGGCCGGGCACCCTTTGGGTCCATGACCCGGGGTGTGAGCCGTACACCTTCTGACTATGACCCAGGGTGATGTCCGGCACCTTCAACTCCATGACCCGGTATGTGAGGGCTGGGCATCCTCCAGAACGATGGCCAGGGTGTGAGACGGGCACCCTCCAGCACCATGGCCGGGGTGTGAGGCCCGAGCACCCAGTGTCATGACCCGGGGTGTCAGGGCCGGACACCCTCAGAACCATGTCACGTGGTGTGAGGGCCAGGCTTTCAGTGCCATGAATCGGGGTGTAGGGCGGGCACCACTTTGAGTACATGACCAGGGGTGTGAGGGCCGGTACTGTCATTGCCATGTCAGGGTGTGAGGCAGGAACCTTCAGTGCATAGAAGCAGGGTGTGAGGCCAGGCACCCTTCAGTGAATGACCCGGGGTGTGAGCCGGAACCCCTTCAGTGACATGACCCAGGGCGTCAGGGGCCAGGCACCTTCAGTGCCATGAAGCAGGTTGTGAGGGCCGGGCACCCAGAGTGCTGTGAACCAGGATGTTGGCCGGGCACCCCTTCACATGACCCAGGGGTGTGAGGGCATGGCACCCCTTCAGTGCCATGATCAGGGGTGTGAGGCCAGGCACCTTCAGCACCATGACCCGGGTGTGAGGCTGGGCATGATTTCAGTGCCATGAATCGGGCTGTGAGGGCCGGGCACCCTCTGGCCTACATGACCCAGGTATGAGGGCCGGGCACCCATTCAGTGCTATGACCCGGGGTGAGGGCCGGGCACCGTTTCCAGTGACATGACCCTGGGTGTGAGGACAGGGAACCCCTTCAATGACATAGACCTGGGTGTGTGGGCCGGGCACCCTTTCAGTGCCATGACCCAGGGTGTGGGGCCAGTCACTCCTTCAGTGCCATGACCCGGGGTGTGAGACGAGCAGCCCCTTCCTACCATGACCCGGGGTGTGAGGCCGGGCTCGATTTGTGCCAGAATCAGGGGTGTGAGGTCCGGGCACCCCTCTAGCACCATGACCCAGGGTATGAGGGCCGGGCACCCCTTCAATGAACTGGGGTGTGTGGGCCGGGCCCCTTTCAGTGCCTGATCCGGGGTGTGAGGGCCAGGAACCCTTTCAGTGACATGACCCGGGGCGTCAGGGCCAGGCCTTCAGTGCCATGAAACTGGGTGTGAGACCAGTGCCATGAAACTAGGTGTGAGCCGGGCACCTCTGGGCTATGACAGGGTGTGAGGGCACCCATCAGTGCCATGAAAGCAGGGTGTGAGGGCCGGGCACCCCTACAGTGCTGTGAACCGGGGTGTTGGGACGGGCACCTTCCAAGGGGTATGGCGGGCACCCTTTGAGTGCCATGAATCTGGATGTGATGGCCAGGCACCCCTTCAGCTCCTATGACCCGTGGTGTGAGCGCGGAACCCTTCAACCCCATGACCTGGGGTGTGAGGCCAGGCACTTGCCCAGGTCTATGACCCAGTGTGATGGCGGGCACCTTCAATGCCATGATCCGGGGTGTGAGGGCCAGGCACCCCTTCAGTGCCATGAACCGGTGTGTGAGGCCAGGCACACCCCTTCAGTGCATGACCCGTGGTGTAGGGGCCAGGCACTTTCGTGACATGACCCGGGGTGTGAGGGCCGGACACCCCTTCAATGACATGACCCAGAGTGTGTGGGCCGGAGCACCCTTTCAGTGCCATGAACCGGGGTGTCAGTGCCGGTCCTCCTTCAGTGCCATGATCCGGGGTGTGAGGCCGGGCACCCTTTCAGTTCCATGAACCGGGGTGTGAGTGTCTGTCACTCCTTCAGCCCCATGACGGGGGTGTGATGGCCGGGTACCCGTTAGGCCATGCCAGCAGGGTGTGAGGGCCAGGCACACCTTCAGTGCCATGTCAAGGTGTGATGGCCGGGCACCTTCAGTTCCATGACCCGGGGTGTGAGCCGGGAACCCCTTCAGTGCCATGAGCAGGGGTGTGAGGGCCAGGCACCTTCAGTGAATGACCCGGGGTGTGAGGGGCCGGGAACCCTTCAGTGACATGACCCAGGGCGTCAGGACCGGGCACCCCTTCAGTGCCAAACGGGGTGTGAGGGCCGGGCACCCCTAGAGTGCTGTGAACCGGGGTGTTGGGCCAGGCACCCCTTCACATGACCCAGGGTGTGAGGCAGGGCACCTTCAGTGCCATGAAACCGGGGTGTGGTGCCGAGGTCTATGACAAGGGGTGTGAGCCGGGCACCTTCAGTGCCATGTCAGGGTATGACGGCGGGCACCGCCCCAGTTCCACGGCCGGGGTGTAGTGCGGGAACCCCTTCAGTGACGTGACCCGGGCGTCAGGTCAACGCAGCAGTGCCATTAAGCGGGGTGTGAGCGGGCACCTTCAGCCCTATGACCCGGGTGTGATGACGGAGCACCCGTTTGGAGTCTATGACAGCAGTTAGCGAGGGCCAGTGCACCTTCATTGACATGTCAGGGTGTGACGGCCGGGCTGCTGAGTGCCATGAAGCAGGGTGTGAGGGCCGGGCACGCTGGTGGACCCGGGGCGTCAGGGCCAGGCACCCCTTCAGTGCCATGGGGAAACAGGGGTGAGGGGCCAGGCACCCTTTAGTGATATGACCCTGGGTGTGAGGGCCAGGCACTACAGTGCTGTGAACCAGGGTGTGGGGCCAGGCACCCCTTCACATATGACATAGGGTATAAGGTCCATGCACCCTTGAGTGCCATGAATCTGGATGTGATGGCTGGGGCACCTTCAGCTCTATGACCCGTGGTGTAGGCACCGTGAACCGCCAGCCCCATGACCTGGAGGTGTGAGGCGGGCACTTGCCCCAGGTCTGCGGCCCGGAGTGTGATGGCTGGGCACCTTCAATGCCATGATCCGTGGTGTGAGGGCCAGGCACCCTTTCTGTTGGCCTTGGCCAGGGGTGTGAGGGCGGGCACCTTCAATGACATGACCCAGGTGGCATGGGCGGGCACCCTTTCAGTGCCGCAAGCCGGTGTCAGTGCAGTCCTCCTTCAGTGCCATGATCCGGGGTGTGAGGCGGGCACCCTTTCAGTGCCATGAACCGGGGTGTGAGTGCCTGTCACTCCTTTAGCCCCCGACCCGGGGTGTGATGGCCGGGCACCCGTTTGGAGTCCTATGACAAGGGGTGTGAGGGCCGGGTACCTTCAGTGCCATGTCCAAGGGTGTGACGGCCAGAACTCTTCAGTTCCATGACCCGGGGTGTGGTGCAGGACGCTAGTGACGTGACCCGGGGCGTCAGGTCCAGCACCCCTTCGGTGCTGCCATTAAGCAGGGTGTGAAGGCCGGGCACCTTCAGCTATGACTTGGGGGGTGATGGCCGGGCACCCGTTTCGTCTATGAGCATCGGGTGTGAAGGGCCGAGTGCACACCTTCATTGCCATGTCAGGGGGTGTGATGGCGGGGAACGCCCGGTGCCATGAAACGGGGTGTGGGGCCGGGCACCCCTTTCAGTGAGATGACCCGGTGTGGGCCAGGAACCCCTTCAGTGACATGACCCAGGGCGTCAGGATGGGCGCTGCTCAGTGCCATAGAGAGCAGAGTGTGAAGGGCTAGCACCCCCTAAGAATGCTGTGAACCAGGATGTTAGGGTTGAACACCCACATGACCCGGGGTGTGAGGCATGGCACCTTCAGTGCCGCCAGATAGAGTGTGAGGTTGGGCACCCCATGTACCATGACCCAGGGTGTGAGGGCTGGGCATGATTTCAGTGCCATAGATCGGGCTGTGAGGGCAGGCACCTCTAGCACCATGACCCGGTGGGGCCGGGCACCCCTTCAGTGCCTTGACCAGGGGTGTGAGGGCCGGGCACCATTTCCAGTGACATGAGCCCTGGGTGTGGGGTGAGGGCCTTCAATGACATGAACCTGGAGTGTGGGCGGGCACCCTTTCCAATTACCATGACCTGGGGAGTGCTTGAGGGCCAGTCCTCCTTCAGTGCCATGACCCGGGGTGTGAGGCTAGGCAACCCCTTGGCACCATGACCCAGGTGTGGTGGAGCTCGATTTCAGTGCCAAGTCAGGTGTGAGGTCAGGGCACCCTCCTGCCCCTATGACCCGGGGTGTATGAGGCGGGCACCCATCAGTGACATAGACCGGGGTGTGTGGGCGGGGCCCTTTTCAGTGCTATGATCCGGGGGTGTGGCAGGGCAGGGAACCCCTTCAGTGACATAGGCCAGGGGCGTCAGGGCCAGGCACCCCTTCAGTGCCATGAGCCGGGGTGCCAGGGGCCGGGCCTCCTTCAATGCCATGAAACTGGGTGTGAGGGCCGGCACCCTACAGAGCTATGAACCGGGGTGTGAGGGCCGGGCACCCCTTCAATGCCATGAAACGGGAGGTGTGAGATGGGCACCCCTACAGTGCCAGAACCGGGGTGTGGGACAGGCACCCCTTCACGCATGGGGTATGAGCTGGGCTGCCCCAGGTGCCATAGTCTGAATGTGATGGCCGGGCACCCCTTCAGCTCTATGACCCGTGGTGTGGCGGCGCGTGGCGGCAACCCCGCGGCCTGGGTGTGAGGGCCGAGCACCTTGGGTCTATGACCCGGAGTGTGATGTGGTGCCCTTCAATGCCATGATCCGGGGTGTGAGGGCCGGGCACTTGCCTTCAGTGCCATGAACCGGTGTGTGAGGGCCGGGCACCTTCAGTGCTATGACCCTGGTGTGGGGCCGGGCACCCTTTCGGTAACATGACCCGGGGTGTGAGGGCCAGGCACCTTCAATGACATGACCGGGTGTGTGGGCCGGGCACGCTCAGTGCCATGAACCGGGTGTCAGCGCCGGTCACTCCTTCAGTGCCATGATCCAGGGGTGTGAGGGGCGGGCACTGCCTCAGTGCCATGAACCGGGGGTGTGAGTGCCTGTCCTCCTTCAGCCCCATGACCCAGGGGTGTGATGGCCGGGTACCCCGTTTGGAGCCTATGACCAAGGGGTGTGAGGGCCAGGCACACAGCTAGTGCCATGTCAAGGGTGTGACAGCCGGGCACCACTTCAGTTCCATGACCCACGGGGTGTGAGCTGGGTATGATTTCAGTGCCATGAATCAGGAACAGGCCGGAGCACCCCTAGCACCATGACCTGGGTATGAGGTCAGGCACCCTTCAGTCTATGACCGGGTGTGAGGGCGGGGAACCCCTTCAGTGACATGACCAGGCCTCAGGGCCGGGCACCTTCCAGTGCCATGAAACAGGGGTGTGGGCCAGGCACCCTAGAGTGCTGTGAACCGGGTGTTGGGCCGGGCACCCCTTCCCTATGACCCAGGGTGTGAGGGGCAGAGGCACCTTCAGTGCCATGAATCAGGGTGTGAGGCCGGGCACCCCTTCAGCACCATGACCCAGGGGTGTGAGGGCTGGGTATGATTTCAGTGCCATGAATCGGGCTGTGAGGGCCAGGCACCCCTCTAGCACCAGGCCTGGGGTATGAGGCCGGGCACCCCTTCAGTGCTATGACCCGGGGTGTGGGGCGGGCACCGTTTTCAGTGACATGACCCGGGGAGTGAGGACAGGACCCCCTTCAATGACACTTGAACCTGGAGTGTGGGCCAGGCACCCTTTCAGTGCCATGACCCGGGGTGTGAAGGCCGGTCACTCCTTCCAGTGCCATGACCCGGGAGTGTGAGGGCCAAGCAACCTTCAACCTGACCCGAAGTGCTTGAGGGCCAGGCACCCTTAGTGCCATGAACCGGTGTGTGAGGGCCGGGCACCCGCTGATGCTACTGACCCACGTGGTGTGGGGGCCGGGCATCCTTTCGTGACATGACCAGGGGGTGTGAGGGCCCAGACACCCCTACGGTGCTATGAACCAGGGTGTCAGGGGCCTGGCACCCCCTTCACATATTTCTGGTGTGAAGACCCGGCTGCCCCAGAGTGCCATGAATCCAGGGGTGTGATGGGCGGGCACCTTCCAGCTCCATGACCCGTGGTGTGAGCGCCAGGAACGCTAACCCCATGGCCTGGGGTGTAAGGAATGGAGCTGTGGGTCCATGACCCGGGGTATGAGGAATTCACCTTCAGTGACATGACCCGGGGTGTGAGGCCAGGCACCTTTTTAGTGACATGTCCCAGGGTGTGAGGGCCGGGCACCCTTTCAGTGCCATGAAACGGGGTGTGAGGGCAGACACCTTCAATGACATGACCGGAGTTGATGGACCGGGCACCCTTTCAGTGCCATGAACCGGGTGTGAGGCCGGTCACGCCTTCAATTGCCATGACCCTGCGTGTGAGGGCCGGGCACGCTAACCCCATGACCCGGGGTGTGGCCGGGCACCCGTTTGGAGTCTATGACAAGGGGTGTGAGGGCCGGGCACACCTTCAGTGCCATGTCCAGGGGTGTGACGGCCCGGGCACCACTTTAGTGCCATGACCTGGGGTGTGAGGGCCGGGCTCGATTACTAGTTCCCATGAATCGGTGTGAGATGGGCATCCTTCCAGCACCGGGGTATGAGGGGCCGGGCACCCTTCAGTGCTATGACCCGGGGTGGCGGACCGGTGACTCCTTCAGTGCCATGACCCGGTGTGAGGGCCGGGTTTCCTTTCGGATGCCATAACCCGGTGTGACCTTTCAGCTCCATGACCCGTAGTGTGAATGAGCGATTCAACTCCATGACCTGGGGTGTGAGGCCAGGCACCCTTTGGGTCCATGACCCGGGGTGTGAGGGCCGTGCACCCCTTCAGTGACCTGTTTCGGGTGCCAAGTGCATCAGGCACCTTCAGCTCCATGACCCGGTATGTGAGGCTGGGCATCCCTCAGAACGATGGCTGAGGTGTGAGGGCCGGGCACCCCTCAGCACCATGGCAGGGTGTGTGGAGCACCTTAGTGTCATGACCCAGAATTCAGGGGCCGGACACCCCTCCAGAACCATAGCGTGGTGTGAGACTGGGCACCATTGGTCACCATGAATCAGGGGTGTAGAATGAGCACACTTTAGGTATGACCAGGGTGTGAGGCAGTGCACACAACCATTATATGTCCAGGGGTGTGAGGCGAGGAACCCCTTCAGTGCCATAGAGAGCAGGGTGTGGGCCAGGCACCCCTTCAGTGAGATGTTGGGTGTGAGGGCCAGGAACCCTTCAGTGACATGACCCAGGGCGTCAGGGCCGGGCACCTTCAGTGCCATGAAGCGGGTTGTGAGGGCGGGCACCCCTAGGTGCTGTGAACCAGGATGTACGGCCAGGCACCTTCCCCTTGACCCAGGGTGTGAGGGCATAGCACCTTCAGTGCCATGAATCAGGGTGTGAGGGCCAGGCACCCATGCCTATGACCCAGGGTGTGAGGGCTGGGCATGATTTCAGTGCCATGAATCGGGCTGTGAGGGCCGGGCACCCCTCTATTTCACCATGACCCCGGGAGTATGAGGGCCGGGCACCCATTCAGATGCTATGACCCAGTGTGAGGCCGGGCACCGTTTCAGTGACATGACCTGGGTGTAGGACGGGAACCCCTTCAATGACATGAACCTGGAGTGTGTGGGCCAGGCACCCTTTCAGTGCCGCGGCCAGTGCTTGAGGGCCAGTCACTCCTTCAGTGCCATGACCCGGGTGTGAGGCCAACAACCCCTTCCTTTCCATGACCCGGGGGTGTGAGGCCGAATCATTCAGTGCCAAGAATCAGGTGTGAGGTCAGGCACCCCTCTAGCACCATGACCCAGGGTATGAGGGCCGGGCACCCCTTCAATGACATGAACTGGGTGTAAGGCCGGGCCCTTTTTCAGTGCCAGTCCCTAAAGTGTGAGGGCCGGGAACCCTTTCAGTGAGCTTATGACCAGGCGTCAGGGCAGAGCACCCCTCAGTGCCATGGGGAGCTAGGTGTGAGGCCGGGCACTCCTTCAGTGCCATAGAAACTAGGTGTGAGGCCAGGCACTACAGAGCTATGAACCGGGGTGTGAGGGCAGGCACCCATCAGTGCCATGGGAGCAGGTGTGAGGGCCAGGCACTACAGTGCTGTGAACAGGGGTGTGGGGACAGGCACCCTTCATGACATAGGGGTATGAGGCCAGGCACCTTGGTCTCATGGATCTGGATGTGATGGCCGGGCACCCTTCAGCTCTATGACCCGTGGTGAGCGCCGAGACCAACCCCATGACCTGGGGTGTGAACCAGAGCACCTTTGGGTCTATGACCAGAGTGTGATGGCAGGCACCCCTTCAATACCATGATCCGGTGTGAGGGCCGGGCACCCTTCAGTGCCGCCAGAACCGGTGTGTGAGGCCAGGCACCTTCAGTGCTATGACCCGTGGTGTGAGGGGCAGGCACCTTTCATTGACATGACCTTGGGGTGAGGGCCGGACACCTTGTAACATGACCCAGGTGTGTGGGCCAGGCACCCTTTCAGTGCCGCCAGACCAGGGGTGTCAGTGATCCTCCTTCAGTGCCATGATCCGGGGGTGTGAGACGGGCACCCTTTCCCAATTCCATAGACCGGGGTGTAGTGTCTGTCACTCCTTCAGCCCCTTGACAGGGTGTGATGGCCAGGTACCCCGTTTGGAAGCCTATGACAAGGGTGTGAGGGCCAGGCACACCAGTGCCATGTCCAAGGGTGTGATGGCCGGGCACCTGCAGTTCCATGACCCGGTGTGAGAGCCAGGAACGCCTGGTGCCATGGAGCAGGTGTAGGGGCCGGGCACCCCTTCAGTGTGACCCGGGGTGTGGGCAGGGAGACCCCTTATTGACATGACCCCAGGGGCATCAGGACCGGGCACTTGTAAGTGCCATGGAGCAGGGGTGTGAGGCCGGGCACCCCTAGAGTGCTGTGAACCG
>NW_024741287.1:0-77500 GCF_018991925.1 Homarus americanus
ACACATACACATATACACACACACACACACACACACACACACACACACACACACACACACACACACACACACACACACACACACACACACACACACACACACACACACACACACACACACACACACACACACACACACACACACACACACACACACACACACACACACACACACACACACACACACACACACACACACACACACACACACACACACACACACACACACACACACACACACACACAATACCATTCACACACACCATCACAACCCACACACACACCACACACACACACCACTATCATCAACACCATCACCGTCAACCCACCACACCACCCCTCCCCCCCACACCACCACCACCACCACCACCACTGCCACCACCACACCCCCACACCACACCACCCACCACACACACACACACACACCACACCACACACCACCACCACCACTGCTCACCAGCACCACCACCACACACACACCACACACACACACACCACACACACACACACACCAACCACACACACACACACACACAAACACACACACCACACACACACACACACACACAACACACACACACACACAACAACCACACACACACACACACACACCACCAACACACACACACTACTACTTTACTGCCTGTTGTTGTTATTAGTCTTGTGACTTGCCATAAGTAATCATGTGCATCATAAAAAATACATGTAAATTAATACTTTCATACAAAACCTATGCTAACCTAACCTAACCTAACCTAACCTAACCTTAACCCCCAGACCAATAGCCTTTCACCTGATTACCACCAAGTACTACCTCATGATTACCATCAAGTACCTTTCTGATTTTTTCATCATGGCCTCCATCCTCCTCCATTAGCCACACCTTCGCCGCCATTTTATTACCTTAATATTAAATATCCTAATACATAAGTAGCTATCCTATCTGTGTTGAGTTAGTTGAGCCGCAGATCTATGCGTGGCATTCAGTGACTGTTGCCTCATAGTCAATATCTGCAACTGTTGTCGGCCTTGGGGCCGATGCTGTCGTTCCCTGAGGCAGAGCAAAGCCGACCTAACCAGAGAAGAAGGACAAATGACATCTCAACCAGGCTGTAACATAACTTCTGGGCTGCTTCTTCCGTTCAGATAACACCTCCGCGAGTCTGGCATAGAAGCATCTTGCACTTGGTCCCATTTCACCAGAGGTTGTGAACACCAGAGAGGTGAAGCTGTCCTGATCAACATTCAGAATTCTCTCCCCATATGCCCTTATCTTGTCATTCTCGTTCCTCCTGTGTGCAGCATCGAGAGCTAGGTTACGGTGACATGCGGCCATGGGATCGAAAATCCTGATGTCAAAGAAGGCTTGCTGTCCCCGCCTCCAGAATCCTCGAGCACTGACGTCAACAAGGGCTTCGTTGGATGTGTTTGAAGTCCTGTGATGGAAATTCTCATCGTCCAATGGATGGAGGGTCGGTTCTACCCTGGCATCATGACAGATTTCCTTCAACATATTTGCTGTGAGGTCCCTTACTTCGTCATGCCTCATGCGTATGAAGCCCCCTTTCTTGCACACCATGGCGTGATCGCCATCATAGGAAGAGCCACATACGCATTGGAAGGCAAACCTTCTACTGGCCTACAATGTACCTTAGAGCAATGGCATCTGTAAATTCTTCTTTATTAAGACTGAAACCATTTGCCTTTAGTGGTAACGATGTTAGCCAGTCTGAGGCGCCCACCTCCTGCGCTATAGCTACTTTTTTTTTCAAGTTCTCTGGCACTTGCAGCATCAGTTGCTGCAGTTTATCACATTGGGTATGCTGTCGTTCAGTCGTAATGGACCGTCTAATCTTGTTTAATTCCTTTGGTATCCACCTCACTTGTTACATTCTGAGCATGTGCTCAGTGAGGCTGCCGAGCTTGACAGAGTTCTGATGTTCGGTGGCAGCAATCTCCTCTGGATTAGTCAATCCCATTCCTCCCAGACCTCGGTGGTAGTGCAATGAGTGACCTTTCTGCTGGGGTTAAGTGAAGGTTTTTCACTAATTTGGGAATAAAATTGACGCTGATGGCTTCTTCCAGAGGTGGAGGAGGGGTCCGATATCAGGATAGTACGCATCAGGTAGTTCAGCGATGTTGACTTCGTGGGTGAATGCCGCAAAGCCGCATGTGGCTCTTTTGTTTAACAATATCAGACAGAGCAACGATTTTAACCCACTCATTCACCTTTCCCGTTATGTACTCTGCCTTGAAGTCCCGTGCCGATTACTGCACCTAGGTGTCTTTACCGTCCTTGTTATTTACCTCACTTCCACCGAACACCCATTGCTCGTTAATAGTGTTCTGGTTTCCACAATGAGGAAGGACTTGCTGGCATTTGGTGGTAATCTATTAGGACCACCTGATGTTATCAGGTCTCACCACTTTTTAATGTCCTCCACTTTTCCTGCTCCTGTAAGGTCGTCAACATAGCCACTTGCTTGACCGCGGTTGTTTCAAATTTTTATTGTTTGGAGCACGGATGGGCCTGTCGTGTACATTGCCATTGCAACAGAGCCCCCCCTGCGTTGTTCCTTCAGTTGACTGTATGATGGTATCTCCTCTTGGGGCCTTAGAGCTTGTTATATAGAGGTCTGATGGGTTCCTTACAGGTGTTTTCAACATACATTGCAAAGCTTGGACACTTAATCTTGATGTTGTGCAGTGTGGCCTTGCGGTTGATTATGTGAATACGTTGGAAGCGTCAACCATGAGTACTGCTCTCACAATCACGCTGCTCAAATATTTTCTCATAGCGTGAATGGCAGCTTCCTCCAGCCTGGTGGTTACCACTCCGTTATGTATTTTCCAATGATCCGTCTCAGCACTTCCCACCCCCTATTGGCCTACATCCTGAATTTTATCAAGGAGAATGAGGCAGGCCCTCAGAGCATGAAGGTGATTACCACCAAGTACTACCTCCTGATTACCACCCAAGTACTACCTCCTGATTACCACCAAGTACTACCTCCTGATTATCACCAAGTTCCTCCTGATTGCCACCAATTCTGATACCACCCAAGTTCCTCCTGATTACCACCAAGTACCTCCTGATTACCACCATGTACTACCTCCTGATTACCACCAAGTTCCTCCTGATTACCACCAAGTACCTCCTGATTACCACCATACTACCTCCTGATTACCACCAAGTACTACCTCCTGATTACCACCAAGTACTACCTCCTGATTACCACCAAGTACTACCTCCTGATTACCACCAAGTACCTCCTGATTACCACCAAGTACCACCTCCTGATTACCACCAAGTACTACCTCCTGATTGCCACCAAGTACTACCTCCTGATTACCACCAAATACTACTCCTGATTACCACCAAGTACTACCTCCTGATTATCACCAAGTTCTCCTGATTGCCACCAAGTACCTGATTACCACCATGTACTACATCCTGATTACCACTGCTCCTCCTGATTACCACCAAGTACTCCTCCTGATTACCACCAAGTACTACCTCCTGATTACCACCAAGTACTACCTCCTGATTACCAAGTACTAATCTTGATTACCACAAGTACTACCTCCTGATTACCACCAAGTACCTCCTGATTACCACCAAGTACTACCTCCTGATTACCACCAAGACTACCTCCTGATTGCCACCAAGTAATTACCTCCCGATTACCACCAAGTACTACCTCCTGATTACCACCAAGAATTACCTCCTGATTACCACCAAGTACTACCTCCTGATTACCACCAAGTACTACCCCTGATTGCCACCAAGACTACCTCCTGATTGCCACCAAGTACTACCCTGATTACCACCATACTACCTCCTGATTACCACCAAGTACTACCTCCTGATTGCCACCAAGTACTACCTCCTGATTACCACCAAGTACTACCTCCTGATTACCACAAGTACACCTCCTGATTACCACTAAGTACTACCTCCTGATTACCACCAAGTACTCACCTCCTGATTACCACCAAGTACTACCTCCTGATTTACCACCAAGTACTACCTCCTGATTACCACCAAGCACTACCTCCTGATTACCACCAATACTACCTCCTGATTACCACCAAGTACTACCTCCTGATTACCACCAAGTACTACCTCCTGATTACCACCAAGTACTACTCTCCTGATTACCACCACCAAGTACTACGGTCACCGCCATTGCACACATTACTACTACATCTCTCCTTCCTTCTCCTCTTCCAACCTCCTCCTCCTCCTCTTCACGCTCCACCTCCCTCCTCATTTTCTTCCTCCACCGTCCTCCATCTCCTCCCCGTTCACCTTCTTCTCCTCCACCCCCCCTCGTTCACCCGTCTCCTCCTCCCTCCTCCTCCAGCAACTAACGCAGATTACGCAGTGTGTCGGATGATGTCAGGTGCAGAAACTAACCGTGATCGGCATCTGTCTGTTGCCAGAGAGAGAGAGAGAGAAAAGAGAGAGAGAGAGAGAGAGAGAGAGAGGAGTTAGTTAATTAGTTATTTGTTTGTTTGTTTGTGAGTTGTGTCTTTTGATTGATTGTTAACGAGGTTGATTGTTGTCGTCTTGATTGGATGAATGGTGCTTGATTGTTTGAGGTTGTTGATTATTAAAGTGGTCCTTGATTTTTACTAAGATGGCTGCTCCGTTTGACTGATAGACAGGTTGAAAGTGTCTTGGATTAGTGATTGAGTGTGTCAGTGCTTGTGTGCTCATAGTGCAGGTTGGAGCCTCAGAGGGTCTTGGAGAGGTTGGAGCCTCAGAGGGTCTTGAAGCAGGTTAGAGCCTCAGAGGGTCTTTGGAGCAAGTTGGAGCCTCAGAGAGTCTTGAAGCAGGTTGGAGCCTCAGAGGTCTTGGAGCAGGTTGAACAGAGGGTCTTGGAGCAGGTTAGACCTCAGAGGGTCTTGAAGCAGGTTGGACTTCAGAGGGTCTTGAAGCAGGTTGGAGCCTCAGAGGGTCTTGGAGCAGGTTGGGCCATCAGAGTCTTGAAGCAGGTTAGACCTCAGAGGGTCTTGGAGCAGGTTGGACCTCAGAGGGTCTTGAAGCAGGTTGGAGCTTCAGAGGATCTTGAAATAGGTTGGAGCCTCAGAGGGTCTTGGAGCAGGTTGGAGCCTCAGAGGGTCTTGAAGCAGGTTGGAGCCTCAGAGGATCTTGAAACAGGTTGGAGCCTCAGAGGGTCTTGAAGCAGTTGGAGCCTCAGAGAGGGTCTTGAAGCAGGTTGGAGCTTCAGAGGGTCTTGAAGCAGGTTGGACCTCAGAGGGTCTTGGAGCAGGTTGGAGCCTCAGAGAGTCTTGAAGCAGGTTGGAGCCTCAGAGGGTCTTGGAGCAGGTTGGAGCCTCAGAGGGTCTTGGAAGCAGGTGGAGCTTCAAGGATCTTGAAATAGGTTAGACCTCAGAGGGTCTTGGAGCAGGTTGGACCTCAGAGTCTTGGAAGCAGGTTGGACCTCAGAGTCTTGAAGCAGGTTGGGGCCTCAGAGGTCTTGGAGCAGGTTGGAGCCTCAGGAGTCTTGGAAGCAGGTTGGAGCCTCAGAGGGTCTTGGAGCAGATTGGAGCCTCAGGGTCTTGGAACAGGTTGGAGCCTCAGAGGGTCTTGGAGCAGGTTGGGCCTCAGAGTCTTGAATCAGGTTGGAGCCTCAGAGAGTCTTGAAGCAGGTTGGAGCCTCAGAGGTCTTGGAGCAGTTGGAGCCTCAGAGGTCTTGAAGCAGGTTGGAGCCTCAGAGGAGTCTTGAAGCAGGTTGGACCTCAGAGGATCTTGAGATAGGTTGGAGCCTCAAGAGGGTCTTGGAGCAGGTTGGAGCCTCAGAGAGTCTTGAAGCAGGTTGGAGCCTCAGAGAGTCTTGGAGCAGGTTGGAGCCTCAGAGGTCTTGGAGCAGGTTGGAGCCTCAGAGTCTTGAAGCAGGTTGGAGCCTCAGAGGGTCTTGGAGCAGGTTGGAGCCTCAGAGGGTCTTGAAGCAGGTTGGAGCTTCAGAGGTCTTGAAGCAGGTTGGAGCCTCAGAGGTCTTGAAACAGGTTGGAGCCTCAGAGGAGTCTTGAAGCAGGTTGGAGCCTCAGGGGTCTTGAGAGCAGGTTGGAGCCTCAGAGGGTCTTGAAGCAGGTTGGAGCCTCAGAGGTCTTGAAACAGGTTGAGCCTCAGAGTCTAGGAGCAGATTGGACCTCAGAATCTTGGGCAGGTGGGCCTCAGAGTCTTGGAGAAAGTTGGAGCCTCTGAGTCTTGGAGCAGGTTGGAGTCTCAGAGGTCTTGGAGCAGATTGAGCCTCAGCGAGTCTTGGAGCAGGTTGAAGCCTTAGAGTCTTGGAGAAGGTTGGAGCCTCTGGGGGTCTAGAGGCAGGTTGGAGCCTCATGGTGTTGTGTACTTAACCCAATAGCGCTTCCTGGGAGAGAGAAATGAGTGTCTGTGAGGTAATCTGATTGTGAATTAATCTGATTGTGAGATTGTGACTGTGACTTATGATGCCTGCGAGGTAATCTGACTGTGAGTTATTCTGACTGTGAGGTAAATTGACTGTGAGTTATTCTGCCTGTAGATAATACTGTCTTGAGTTAATTCTGACTAGAAGTTATGCTGACTGTGAGTTATACTGACTGTGAGTTATACTGACTGAGTTATACTGATTGAGTTATGCTGACAGAGTTATACTGACTGGTTGTGGTTGAAGTGATCAGCTGGTGTTATCATTTTGGTTAAGAGGTTATCTGTTTTTCTTTGGTTGAGGTGATGATGAGTAAAATGAATTAATATTGTTATTTTATTTACACATCCATTCATTTTTTAACATTGGGTTGGTCACTATAACACCAATTCCTCGTATAGTGTGTGTGTGATGGTGATAGATGGTGAGGATTACAGTACAGGTCATGGCAGATGGTTTCTCTTTCCACCATCTGTTAATTGAATTCTTATTGGCTAATTATTTGTTTCACTAGTTTTGGTTTATTTTGTAATTAATCTGTCTTATTTGTTTACCTTTTAGGATAGACAATTAGTATTCATTAATTCACGTGACCATTTTATGTTATTTTCTTTACCTTTACTTGTTGTCGTTTATTAGTACTCAGACAGAACCAAGGTCACGTTTTATGGTTGTCCCGTAAGGATGTAACCTTCCCCTCCTTCCTATGCCCTCTACACCCTCCTTCCTATACCCTCCCATGCCCCTCACCCCCTGCCCTTACACAGACCTTGAGTCACGTTGGCAACACACACAGATGAGGTAGACATACACTACGCCCGTCTCCTTGGCTAGTTAATGCTGTATGGGTTTACTCTCTGGGTAGTTGAGATAGGGAGAATGTTTCCCTTCTCTCGTTAGGTGGTTGGGGGATAGGGGATGGCAAGGGGAGGGTGAATAATTGGGGTACTTATGAACTCATTATATTTTCAGTCTGTTATTTCGTGGATGTTTTCTCTCCAGTACAAATATTATTCATTTTCTTATTAATTAATTTATTTATCGTGATTGTAATTCTTCTTCTTCTTCCTCTTCTTCTTCTTCTTTCTTCTTCTTCTTCTTCTTCTTCTTCTTATTATTATTATTATTATTATTATTATTATTATTATTATTATTATTATTATTATTATTATTATTATTGTTATTATTATTATTAGTAATATTATTATTATTATTATTATTATTATTATTACTATTAGTAGTAGTATTATTATTATTATTATTATTATTATTATTATTATATTATTATTATTATTATTATTATTATTATTATTATTATTATTAATTATTATTATTATTATATATTATTAGTAGTAGTATTATTATTAGTAGTAGTATTATTATTATTATTATTATTATTATTATTATTATTGTTATTATTATTATTATTATTATTATTATTAATTATTATTATATTATTATTATTATTATTATTATTATTATGTTATATATTAATATTGTTATTATTATTATTGATTATTATTATTATTATTAGTATTATTATTATTATTATTATATTGATTATTATTATAGTAATATTATTGATTATTATTATTATTATTATTATATTATTATTATTATTATTATTATTATTATTATTATTATTATTATTATTATTATTATGTTATTATATTATTGATTATTATTATTATTATTATTATTAGTAGTAATTAGTAATTGATTATTATGATTGTAGTTATTGTTATTAATAGTTATTATTATTATTATTATATCATTATTATTATTATGATATTATTATTATTATCATTATTATTATTATTATTATTATTATTATTATTATTATTATTATTATTAAATTATATATTATTATTATTATTATTATTATTATTATATATTATTATTATTATATTAGTAGTAGTAGTATTAGTAGTAGTAGTAGTGGTTATAGTATTGTTATTATTATTATTATTAGTATTATTATTATTATCATTATTATTATTATTATCATTATTATATTATTATTATTATTATTATGAAGGTAGTAGTAGTAGTAGTAGTAGTAGTAATATATTGTTATTATTAGTATTATTAGTATTATTATTATTATTATTATTATTATTATTATTATTATATTATTATTATTATTATTATTATTATTATTATTATTATATAGTCAGAAAAAGTGTTACATATGCTGTACTGTACTGTATGTGTGTAGGGAGGGAGGGGGTTAATAGTGCCTTTATGGGGATACATCGTTAGTTTCACTCATATAGTATGAGTTCATGACATGTTTCTCAGGCGTTCATTGTTACTCCTGCTTGTTGTCAGGTGCTCGTGTGCGTTCGTCACGTGATTCTTGCGAGTGTGGTTACAGATAGCGTGGTTGTCGTGTTGGCGTGCTTGCGTCAGGATGAGAGTCTGTCTGCCTGCCCACTGCCCAGTGACTGAGAGGGAATGGGCGGCCTTGATGATAAATGCTGTTATATAGGCCTTATATCACCACCAGCCACAGGTGTTGTGACTGTGTATGCCTTCCTATACGTCTCACACCACATATACCTCTATTACCCTCCTCCACACACACACACCACACACACACACACACACACACACCTGGTGGATGGAGGGTTGTGAAGGTGTGGTAATCTCCCGTCTTCTCTGCAGTTATAAGTTTTCCTCGTTATAGATCAAGTTTCCTCACCATGTAAAGCTTCCTACTCCTAATACATTGTTCTTTTCCCTCGCCAACATGACCTGACCTGGGTGACGACATCTGCCTGTGGCGGGAGTCTTATCATAAAATAAATAGAGATTTGCTGGATAGACGGTGATATCTGACGTCATTACAGCCTTAATCAGAGGAATATGTCAGTGTTCTAAATGTTTTATTCTAACCTAACACCTAGCCACCTCCTAACCTGTAGCCTAACACCACCCTAACCTATCGTAACGTAACAACGTAGCGTAACGCCAAACCAGATCTGCCTCAACCCTATTCAATTTCCCATCGCCCCTTCATCGCCCTCACTCCATCGCCCATCATCACAATAAAACCATCAGACGCTCCATAATCGGCAGAAGTGACGGTAATTGATCAATAAACTGTGTCTCAGATCTTAATGTGATGTAAACAATTGTGACGCTAAAAAAAAAGAAGTTATTTATTCTGTTTAATTCGTTCATAATTCCCTGCTTCCCGGACGGACGGACGGACGGATAGACGGACGGACGGACGGACGGACGGACGGACGGATAGACGGACGGACGGACGGGGACAAGCCTGGGACGGTGACGGAGGGTGGGGTGAGGGGGTTATATGTAAGGTGGAAATGAGGTAGATGGATAGAACAGATGGAAGGAGAGGAAGGTGAGGTAGATGGATAGAAGAACAGATAGAAGGAGAAGGTGAGGTAGATGGATAGAAGAACAGATAGAAGAAGGTGAGGTAGATGGATAGAAGAAGAAGTTAGGAGTAGATGGATAGAAGAATAGATAGAAGGAGGAGGTGAGGTAGATGGATAGAAAGGAGAAGGTGAGGTAGATGGATAGAAGAAGAAGGTGAGGTAGATGGATAGAAGAACAGATAGAAGGAGAAGGTGGGGGTAGATGGATGAAGAACAGATAGAAGGAGAAGGTGAGGTAGATGGATAGAAGAACAGATAGAAGGAGAAGGTGAGGTAGATGGATAGAAGAATAGAAAGAGGAGGAGGTGAGGTAGATGGATAGATGGAGAAGGTGAGGTAGATGGATGAAGAATAGATAGAAAGGAGGAGGTGAGGTGGGGAAGACAGAGATAGAGGAGGGTGACGGAATGGGAAGAGGGAGATGAAGAGGAGGAGGAGGAGGAGGAAGACAGATAGAGAGGAGGGTGACGGAATAGGGAAGAAGTAGATGAGGAGGAGGAGGAGGAGGAGGAGGAGGAGGAAGACAGAGATAGAGAGGAGGGTGACGGAATGGGGAAGAGGAGATGAAGAGGAGGAGGAGGAGGAGGAGAGACAGAGATAGAAGGAGGGTGACGGAATGGGAAGAGGTAGATGAGGAGGAGGAGGGAGGAGGAGGAGGAAGGGAAGACGAGATAAGAGGATGACGGAATGGGGAAGAGGTAGATGAAGAGGAGGAGGAGGAGGAGGAAGACGAGATAGAGGAGGGTGACTGGAATGGGGAAGAGGGAGATAAGAAGGAGGAGGAGGAGGAGGGAGAGACAGAGATAGAGAGGAGGGTGACGGAATGGGAAAGAAGGTAGATGAGGAGGAGGAGGAGGAGGAGGAGGAGGAAGAAGAGATAGAGAGGAGGAGTGACAGGAATGGGGAAGAGGTAGATGAGGAGGAGGGAGGAGGAGGGGAGGAGGAAGACAAGAAGAGATAGAGAGGAAGGGGTGACGGAATGGGAAAGGTAAGATGAAAGAAGAGGAGGAGGAAGGAGGAGGAAGACATGAGATAGAGAGGAGGAGTGACGGAATGGGAAGAGGAGATGAGAGGAGGAGGAGGAGGAGGAAGACGAGATAGAGAGGAGGGTGACGGATAGGGAAGAGGTAGATGAGGAGGAGGAGGAGGGAGGAGGAAGCAGAGATAGAGAGGAGGGTGACGGAATGGGAAGAGGTAGATGAAGAGGAGGAGGAGGAGGAGGAGACAGAGATAGAGAGGAGGGTGACGGAATGGGGAAGAAGGAAGATGAAGAGGAGGAGGAGGAGGAAGGAGGAGGAGGGAAGACAAGAGATAGAGAGGAGGGTGACAGGAATGGGAAAGAGTAGATAAGGGAGGAGGAGAGGAGGAGGAGGAGGAAGACGAGATAGAGAGGAGGGAGTGACAGGAATGGGGAAGAGGTAGATATAAGGGAGGAGGAGGAGGAGGAGGAGGAAGACAGAGATAAAGAGGAGGGTGACAGAATGGGGAAGAGGTAGATGGGGAGGAGGAGGAGGAGGAGGAGGAGGAGGAAGACGAGATAAGAGAGGAGGAGTGACGGAATGGGGAAGAGGTAGATGAGGGGAGGAGGAGGGAGGAGGAGGAGGGAGGGAAGACAGATAGAGAGGAGGGTGACAGAATGGGGAAAGAGGAGTAGATGAGGAGGAGGAGGAGGAGGAGGGAGGAGGAGGAGGAGGAGGAGGAGGAGGAGGGAGAGGAAGACAGATAGAGAAGGAGGGTGATGGAATGGGGAAGAGGTAGATGAGGAGGAGGGAGAAGGAGGAGGAAGACAGAGATAGAGAGGAGGGTGACAGGAATGGGGAAGAGGGAGATGAGGAGGAGGAGGAGGAGGAGGAGGAGGAAGACGAGATAAAGAGGAGGGTGACGGAATGGAGAAAGATGAGGAGGAGGAGAAGGAGGAGGAGGAGGAGGAGGAGGAGGAGGAAGACAAGAGATAGAGAGGAGGAGTGACGGAATGGGGAAGAGGTAGATGAGGAGGAGAAGACGAGATAGAGGGAGGGTGACGGAATGGGGAAGAAGGAGATAGGGAGGAGGAGGAGGAGGAGGAGGAGGAAGACAGAGATAAAGAGGAGGGTGACAATGGAGAAAAGAGGTAGATGAGGGAGGAGGAGGGAGGGAGGAGGAGGAGGGAGGAGGAGGAGGAGGAGGAGGGAGGGAGGAGGAGGAAGACAGAGAGAGAGAGAGGGTGACAGGAATGGGGAAGAGGTAGATGAGGAGGAGGAGAAAGGAGGAGGAGGAAGAGGAGGAGGAAGACAGAGATAGAGAGGAGGGTGATGGATAGGGAAGAGGTAGATGAGGAGGAGGAGGGGAGGAGGGAGGAGGAGAGACAGAGATAAAAGGGAGGTGACAAGGAATGGGAAAGAGGTAAGATGAGGAGGAGGAGGAGGAGGAGGAGGAGGGAGAGAGGAGGAGGAGGAGGAGGGAGGAAGACGAGATAGAGAGGAGGGGACAGGAATGGGAAAGAAGGTAGATGAGGAGAAGGGAGAAAGAAGGAGGAAGAGGAGGGAGGAGGAAGACAGAGATAGAGAGAGGGTGACAGGAATGGGAAGAGGTAGATGAGGAGGAGGAGGAGGAGGAGGAGGAAGACGAGATAGAGAGGAGGGGTGACGGAATGGGGAAGAGGTAGATGAGGAGAAGGAGAAGAAGGAGGAAGAAGGAGGAGGAAGACGAGATAGAGAGGAGGTGACGGAATGGGGAAAAGTAGATGAGGAGGAGGAGAAAGGAGGAGGAAGAGAGGAGGAGGAGGGAAGACAGAGATAGAGAGGAGGGTGACTGAATGGGAAGAGGATAGATGAGGAGGAGGAGGGAGGAGGAGGAGGAAGACAGAGATAAAAGAGGAGGGTGACGGAATGGGGAAGAGGAGATGAGGAGGAGGAGGAAGACAGAGATAGAGAGGAGGAGTGACGGAATGGGGAAGAGGTAGATGAGGAGGAGGAGGAGGAGGAGGAGGAGGAGGAGGAGGAGGAGGAGGAAGACGAGATAGAAGGAGGGGTGACAGAATGGAGAAGAGGTAGATGAGGAGGAGGAGGGAGGAGGGAGGAGAAGACAGAGATAGAGAGGAGGGTGACGGAATGGAGAAGAGGTAGATGAGGAGGAGGGAGAAGGAGGAGGAAGAGGAGGAGGAGGAAGACAGAGATAGAGAGGAGGGTGACAGGAATGGGGAAGAGGTAGATGAGGAGGAGGAGAAGGAGGAGGAAGAAGAGGAGGAGGAGGAAGACGAGATAGAGAGGAGGGTGACGGGATAGGGGAGAAGAAGAGTAGATGAGGAGGAGGAGGAGGAGGAGGAGGAGGAAGAGATAAAGGGAGGGTGATGGAATGGGGAAGAGGAGATGAGGAGGAGGAGGAAGACGAGATAGAGAGGAGGGTGACGGAATGGGAAGAGGAGTAGATGAGGAGGAGGAGGAGGAGGAGGAGGAGGAGGAGGAGGAGGAGGAAGACGAGATAGAGAGGAGGGTGACAGGAATGGAGAAGAGGTAGATGGGGAGAAGGAGAAGAAGGAGGGGATAACTAGATATAAATGAAGAACAAAAAGATGGAAAAATAAAAATAAAAGATGGAGATGGAGGAGAAAGAAATAAAGGAAGAGGAATAGGAAGAGAAGCAGGAGTTGGAAGAAGGTAAACATGGGAGGGTCAGGTGGGTAGGAGGGATAAGGTGACACACACACACACACACACACACAGCTGGTCAAGACATTACCCCTCTGGTTATCTCTCTGTTCACTAACTTCCTCCCTCACCAAAGTTTAACAGTAGGGTATAAAGTCTGTTTCCCCGCTGCGTGTGGAGATATTCTCAGACTGTTCTAAATATAGACAGGTGTTGTCACGGCTTTATCACCTTGTTAATTGGACTATATCAACCGCCAACAACAACAATAACAATAACTACAATATTACGTTGACCATATGAACCACTAACAACAACAACAACATCAACAACAACAGACTAAGGCCAAACGACTCACAAACAACAACAAAACATACGCCACCAGCGAAACAAACACAAAGAGAATGATGACGCAAAAGAGCAAGAATAAAAAGAAAAACAAAAGCAAAACAAGGCGTGTGTGTGTGTGGGGAGGGTTAGCAGCAAACCAAGAGTAAGTCATTGTAACAGCTGCAACACGCAATAGTAGGGACAGAGGCGATAAAACAGTGTCCTAATAATAATAATAATAATAATTAACGGTTTATTGAAAAGTTCTGGCCAGAAGGCTGAAAATATACATTGGACATAAATGACTTATTACATACATTGGTGGTTTAACAAAAGCCTTCATTAGAAAGGTAAGGAACATACAGTGGAGGTCACGTAGATCATGTGAGCTGAGGTGTTGAACAGCAGACACGTAGTGTAGTAACTCCCTCCCAGATGGTGTTAGGAGGGGCCTCACGTGGTGTAGTAGTTCCCTCACAGATGGTGTTATGAGGGGCCTCACACGTGAGTAATTCCCTCACAGATGGTGTTATGAGGCCTCACGTGGTGTAGTAATTCCCTCACAGATGGTGTTATGCGGGCCTCACGTGGTGTAGTAATTCCCTCACAGATGGTGTTATGAGGGCCTCGTGGTGTAGTAATTCCCTCACAGATGGTGTGAGGGCCTCACGTGGTGTAGGAATTCCCTCACAGATGGTGTTAAGAGGGCCTCACGTGGTGTAGTAGTACAGATGGTGTTATGGGGGCCTCACGTGGTGTAGTAGTTCCCTCACAGACGGTGTTCTATGAGTGAGGTTTGGTCCCAGGCCTATCGTAGACGGTTAACACATCGCTGGTTGTTGGGTCGAGCCGTTATCACTGGGTACCTGGGACCTCACACTGTGGAAAGGTTAACTTGGGTATGACCTGTTACTGTTGAGTTGTTCTCACTGACTTAAGCACTGTTCACCACTGTTCACCTCTGTTTAACACTGGTTCCATTCCTTTCCTAAATGAAATAGTAACTTCTGGCGAGAACTTGTTGATATTCCGGTGGGGAGGAGGGTTCAGGGAGGGGTTGGTATGGGCCAACATAACAGTTGACCTGGCTGCTCGAGGAGGGTGCCAGGTACGTCTTGACCTTCATGGCTAGGGCTAGGTAACACAAAAACTGTATTATTTGGGCTAGATAATACAAAAACTGTATTAATTGGGGCTAGGAAACACAAAACTGTATTATTTGGGGCTAAGAGTAAAACTGTATTATTTGGGGCTAGGTAACACAAAAACTGTATTATTTGGGGCTAGGTAACACAAAAACTGTATTATTTGGGCTAGGTAACACAAAAACTGTATTATTTGGGGCTAGATAATACAAAACTATTAATTGGGGCTAGAAACACAAAACTGTATTTGGGACTGGGTAACACAAAACTGTATGTTGGGGCTAGGTAACACAAAACTGTATTGGGGCTAGGTAATACAAAACTGTGTTATTTGGGGCTAGGTAATACAAAACTATTATTTAGGGCTAAGTAACACAAAACTGTATTATTTGGGGCTAGAGTAATACAAAAACTGTGTTATTTGGGGCTAGGTAACACAAAAAACTGTATTATTTGGGGCTAGGTAATACAAAACTGTATTATTTGGGGCTAGGTAATAAAACTATTATTGGGGCTAAGTAACACAAAACTGTATTATTTGGGGAAGTAATACAAAACTGTATTATTTGGGGCTAGGTAACTACCACCTTACTTTCACCACCTACCAACATCATGCCACCAACGACTGGTGTGAGAACACGGACAAGCACTATACCACCACACACCAGCACCAGCACACCACCAACATATATGACAGCGCAACACCACCACCGCCAGCACCACCACCATACCCACCACCACCAACACCAGCACCACCAGCACCACAACACCACCACCAACAACACCACCAACACCGCAACACAACGCAACACCAACACCAACACCACCACCAGCACCAATACCACCACCACCACCAACGCAACACCAGCAACCACTAAAAGTACAAGGACTGCAGTTGGTAGAAGGGCGTGTGGTAGGGCTCATGGGGTGAGGTGTGGTGGGGCTCGTGGGGATGAGTGTGGTAGGGGCTCGTGGGGGTGAGTGTGGTAGGGCTCGTGGGTGAGGTGTGGTAGAGGCACATGGGGGTGAGTGTGGTGGGGCTCATGGGGGTGGAGTGTGGTGGGGCTCGTGGGGTGAGGTGTGGTAGGGCTCGATAAAGGTGAGTGTGGTAGGGCTCGTGGGAGTGAGTGTGGTAGAGACTCATGGGGGTGAGGTGGTAGGGCACATGGGAGTGGTATGGTAGGGCTCGTGGGGTGAGTGTGGTAGGGCTCATGGGGGTGAGTGTGGTAGGGCACATGGGGTGAGTGTGGTAGGGCTCATGGGGTGAGTGTGGTAGGGCTCGTGGGGTGAGTGTGGTAGGGCTCGTGGGGTGAGGTGTGAGTGTAGGGCACATGGGGTGAGTGTGGTAGGGCTCGTGGGGTGAGGGTGTGGTGGGGCACATGGGGTGAGTGTGGTAGAGGCTCATGGGGGTGAGTGTGGTAGGGCTCGTGGGGTGAGTGTGGTAGGACTCATGGGGGTGAGTGTGGTGGGCTCGTGGGGTGAGTGTGGTAGGGATCGTGGGGTGAGTGTGGTAGAGACTATGGGGTGAGTGTAGGTAGGGCTCGTGGGGTGAGTGTGGTGAGGGCTCATGGGGGTGAGTGTGGTAGGGCTCGTGGGTGAGGTGTGAGTAGGGCTCATGGGGGTGAGTGTGGTAGGGCTCGTGGGGTGAGTGTGGTAGGGCTCGTGGGGTGAGTGTGGTAGGGCACATGGGGTGAGGTGGTGGGGCTCGTGGGGTGAGGTGGTAGGGCTCGTGGGGTGGAGTGTAGGGCTCATGGGGGTGGGGTTGGTAGAGGCACATGGGGATTGAGTGTGGTATGGTCGTGGGGTGAGTGTAGGTAGGGCTCGTGGGTGAGTGTGGGTAGGGCTCGTGGGGTGAGTGTGGTAGGGCTCGTGGGGTGAGTGTGGTAGGGCTCATGGGGTTGAGGTGTGGTAGGGCTCGTGGGGTGAGTGTGGTAGGGATCGTGGGGGTGGTGTGGTAGGGCACATGGGGTGTGTGGGGCTCGTGGGGTGAGTGTGGTAGGGCTCGTGGTTGAGGTGTGGTAGGGCTCATGGGGTGGGGTGTGGTGAGGCACATGGGGTGAGTGTGGTATGGCTCATGGGGTGGGTGTGGTAGGGGCTCATTAAGGTGAGTGTGGTAGGGCTGTCATGGGGGTGAGTGTGGTAGGGCACATGGGGTGAGGTGGTAGGGCCTGGGGTGGAGGTGGTAGGGCCTGGGGGTGAGTGTGGTAGGGCTCATGGGGTGAGTGTGGGTAGGGCTCATGGGGGTGAGTGTAGGCCTGGGGTGAGTGTGGTAGGGCTCGTGGGGTGAGTGTGGTAGGGCACATGGGGGTGAGGTGTGGTAGGGCTCGTGGGGTGAGGTGGTAGGGGCTCGTATGAGTGTGGTAGGGCTCATGGGGGTGAGTGTGGTAGGCGTGGGGTGGGTGTGGTAGGGCTCATGGGGTGAGTGTAGGGCTGGGGTGAGTGTGGTAGGGCTGTGTGAGTGTAGGGCTCAGGGGGTGAGGTGGTAGGCTCGTGGGGTGAGTGTGGTAGGGCTCATGGGGGGTGAGTGTGTGGCAGGGCCTGGGGTGAGTGTGGTAGGCCTCATGGGGTGAGTGTGTGGTAGGGCTCATGGGGTGAGCTTGTAGGGCACATGGGGGTGAGTGTGTGGTATGGCCGTGGGGTGAGTGTGTAGGCCTGTGGGGTGAGTGTAGGGCCTGTGGGGTGAGTGTGGTAGGCCTGTGGGGTGAGTGTGGTAGGGCTCATGGGGGGTGAGTGGTAGGGCTCAGGGGTGAGTGTGGTAGGATCGGGGTGAGTGTGGTAGGGCTCATGGGGGTGAGTGTGGTAGGGCCAGTGGGGTGAGTGTGGTAGGGCTCAAGTGTGGTAGGGGCTCATGGGGTGAGGTGGTAGGGCACGTGGGGTGAGTGTAGGGCTCTGGGGTGAGTGTGGTAGGGCCTGTGGAGGTAGGGCTCATGGGGGTGAGTGTGGTAGGGCTCGTGGGGTGAGTGTGGTAGGGCTCATGGGGGTGAGTGTGGTAGGGCTCGTGGGGTGAGTGTGGTAGAGAATTGAATTTTTAATTATTAATTTTCCCGTGGACAGCAGCTAGTTTATTGTGCATCCCATACTCATACTGTGAGCGGTAGCACAAAAAGGATTACAGAGTAGAGGCCACAAAGGGTGTTTATCAGACCCCAGTGATTTTGATATTATGACAATAAATGTTTCAGAGTATTTCCAGTACATTGTTTGTTTAAGTCGGTACATAGAATTTTGATTAGGTACTAGATGCCAAGTGTGGATACAGCCTTAGTATATCAGCTATTGTGTCATCAGAGATAAAGTGTTGTGCCATTACATACACAGTGTACTTGGATCTATCTCTATAAGGCTCTGTTTTTCACAGACTAAGACGTAGTGTTGGAGTGTGTGGCCATATGTCTGATTACAGTTTTTAAGGTTCTGTTTAACAGTCCTAGATTGTACTCAACATTGTGATTGTTGGTGTGGTAGGGCACATGGGGTGGGTGTGGTAGAACGCATGGGGGGTGTGTGGTAGGACGTTTGGGGTGGGTGTGGTTGGACGTTTTGGGTGGGTGTGGTAGGACGCATGAGATGGGGGTGGTAGGACGTTTGGGGTGTGTGTGGTAGGACGCATGGAGTGTGTGTGTGTGGAAGGACGTTTGGGGTGGGTGTGGTAGGACGCACGGGGTGTGTGTGGTAGGACGTTTGGAGTGGGTGTGGTAGAACGCATGGGGTAAATGTGGTAGAATTCATGGGGTGGGTGTGGTAGGACAGCATCATCCACAGTTGCACCATCAACACTAGTGCATTCATTCACACCTACCACCACTACTACCACTAAAAGGGTCTGCAGGGGATCACCTACCACCACTACTACCACTAACAGGGTCTGCAGGGGATCACCTACCACCACTAATACCACTAAAAGGGTCTGCAGGGGATCACCTACCACCACTACTACCACTAACAGGGTCTGCAGGGGATCACCTACCACCACTAATACCACTAAAAGGGTCTGCAGGGGATCACCTACCACCACTTACTACCACTAAAAGGGTTCTGCAGGATCACTCTACCACCACTACTACCACTAAAAGGGTCTGCAGGATCACTCTGACCACCACTACTACCACTAGTGTCACCACTGGATGCAGGTGGTAGTGGTGGTGGTAGGGCTGCAGTTGACAAGTGGGAGGCCGGGTAGGTGGGTGGTGGGGGCCCCTGAGTCAACAAGAAAGGGCACCACAATGGGGGTGTGGCTGCCCCCTCCTCCCCTGGCCTCCTCTACCCAAACCACTACACATCCTCCTCCTCCTCACCCCCTCCTCCCAGTTCTGTGATGCGCTGCCTGTTGAATGAATGGCGGCGTCTCAAAGTCATCAGATAGCGACGTAAAAACTGTTGCTGAGGTTGGCCAGCCACACACACCACTCACTCCAATGTTGATGACGCAGCCGGGGACAACTACTTAGCTTGGGCGGCTTATTATGGTCCTTACTGGTGATGGTCCTTACTGGTGATGGTCTCACTGGTGGTGGTCCTTACTGGTGATGGTTCTACTGGTGATGGTCCTTATTGGTGATGGTCCCATTGGGTGATGGTTCTTACTGGTGATGGTCCTACTGGTGATGGTCCCATTGGTGATGGTTCTTACTGGTGATGGTTCTACTGGTGACGGTCCCACCAGGTGTCCCATTGGTGATGGTCCTTACTGGTGGTGGTCCTACTGATGGTGGTCCCATTGGTGATGGTCCTTACTGGTGATGCATCCCACTGGTATAGTCCTACTGGTGATGATCCTTACTGGTGATAGTCCTTACTGGTGATGATCCTTACTGGTGATGGTCCTTACTGGTGATGGTCCTACTGGTGATGGTTCTTACTGGTGATGGTCCATTAGTGATGGTCCTTACTGGTGATGGCTGTCCTTACTGGTGATGGTCCTTACTGGTGATGGTCCTTACTTGGTGATGGTCCTTACTGGCGATGGTTGTTACTGGTGATGGTTGTTACTGGTGATGGTCCTTACTGGTGATGGTTCTTACTGGTGATGGTCCTTACTAAGATGTCCCACTGGTGATGGCTGTTACTGGTGATGGTTCTACTTTTCGGTATTATCCTACTGGTGATGGTTGTTACTGGTGATGGTTCTTACTGGTGATGGTCCTTACTGGTGATGGTCCTTACTGGTGATGGTTCTTACTGGTGATATGTCTTATTGGTGATGGTCCCATTGGTGTTGGTCCTTACTGGTGATGGTCCTTACTGGTGATGGTCCCTTACTGGTGATGGTCCTACTGGTGATGGTCCTTACTGGTGATGGTCCTTACTGGTGATGGTCCTTACTGGTGATGGTCCTTACTGGTGATGGTCCTTACTGGTGATGGTTGTTATCAGTGATGGTTCTACTGGTGATGGTCCTGACTGGTGATGGTTCTTACTGGTGGTGGTCCTTATCAGATGGTCCTTACTGGTGGTGGTCCTTACCGGTGATGGTCCTGATTGGTGGTGGTCCTTACTGGTGGTGGTGGTCCCACTGAGATGGTCCTTACTGGTGGTGGTCCTTACTGGTGATGTCCTTACTGCATGGTCCTTACTGGTGATGGTCCCACTGGTGGTGGTCCCATTGCGATGGTTCACTGGTGGTGGTCCCACTTGGTGATGGCCATTACTGGTGGTGGTCCCATTGGTGATGGTCTCACTGGTGGTGGCCTTACTGGTGATGCATCCTGATTGGTGGTGTCCCACTGGTGATGTCATCCCATTGGTGGTAGCTACTGATGGTCCTACTGTGATGGTCCTTACTGGTGATGGTCCTTACTGGTGATGGTCCTTACTGGTGATGGTCCTTACTGGTGATGGTTCTAATGGTGATGGTCCTTACTGGTGATGGTCCTTACTGGTGATGGTCCCTTTACTGGTGATGGTCCTTACTGGTGATGGTCCTTACTGGCATGTCCCATTGGTGGTCCTTACTGGTGATGGTTCTACTGGTGATGGTCCTTACTGTCACTTATCCTAGGGTGATGGTTCTTAATGGTGATGGTCCTTACTGCGATGGTCCTTACTGGTGATGGTCCTTACTGGTGATGGTCCTGATTGGTGATGGTTCTTACTGGTGGTCCCCACGGGGTGATGGTCCTTACTGGTGGTGGTCCTTACTGGTGATGGTCCTTACTTGGTGGTGTCCATTGGTGATATCTTACTGGTGATGGTCCTTACTGGTGGTGGTCCCATTGGTGATGGTTCTACTGCATGGTCCTACTGGTGATGGTCCTTACTGGTGATGGTCCTTACTGGTGGTGGTCCCACTGGTGATGGTCCTTACTGGTGATGGTCCTTACTGGTGATGTCCTTACTGGTGGTGGTCCCATTGGTGATGGTTCTACTGGTGATGGGTCCTACCGTGATGGTCCTTACTGGTGATGGTCCTTACTGGTGGTGGTCCTTACTGGTGATGGTCCCATTGGTGATGGTCCTTACTGGTGATGGTTCTTACTGGTGATGGTCCCATTGGTGATGGTTCTACTGGGTGATGGTCCTTACTGGTGATGGTCCTTACTGGTGATGGTTCTTAATGGTGATGGTCCTTACTGGTGATGGTTCTTACTGGTGATGGTTCTTACTGGTGATGGTCCCATTGGTGATGGTCCCATTGGCATGGTCCTTACTGGTGATGGTCCTTACTGGTGATGGTCCCATTGGTGATGGTCCTTACTGGTGATGGTTCTACTGGTGATGGTCCTCACTGGTGATGGTCCTTACTGGTGATGGTCCCACTGGTGATGGTTCTAATGGTGATGGTTCTACTGGTGGTGGTCCTTACTGTGATGGTCCCACTGGTGATGGGTCCCATTGGTGATGGTCCTTACTGGTGATGGTCCCATTGGTGATGGTCCCACTGGTGATGGTCCTACTGGTGGTGGTCCCACTGGTGATGGTCCTTACTGTGATGGTCCCACTGGATGATGGTCCTTACTGTGGTGGTCCCATTGGTGATGGTCCCATTGGTGATGGCTGTCCTTACTGGTGATGCATTATCCCACTGGTGATGGTCCTTACTGGTGATGGTCCCACTGGTGATGCATTGTCCCATTGGTGATGGTCCTTACTGGTGATGGTCCTTACTGGTGATGGTCCTTACTGGTGATGGCCTTACTGCTGATGGTTCTACTGGTGATGGTCCCATTGGTGATGGTCCTTACTGGTGATGGTTGTTAGCTGGTGATGGTCCTTACTGGTGATGGTCCTTAATACTGGTGGTGGTCCTACTGGTGGTGGTCCATACTGGTGATGGTCCTTACCAGGATGGTCTCACTGTGGTGGTCCCATTGGCAATGGTCCTTACTGGTGATGGTCCCATTGATGGTCCTTACTGGTGGAACTTTACTGGTGATGGTCCCAATGGTGATGGTCTCATTGGTGATGGTCCTTACTGGTGGTGGTCCTTACTGGTGATGGTCCTTATACTGGTGATGGTCTCATTGGTGATGGTCTCATTGGTGATGGTCCTACTGGTGATGGTCCATTGGTGATGGTCCTTATCAGTGATGGTCCTTAATGGGTGATGGTTCTACTGGTGATGCATTATCCCATTGGTGAGATGGTTCTTACTGCGATGGTCCTTACTGGTGATGTAATATCCCTACTGGTGATGGTTCTTACTGGTGATGGCTCTACTGGTGATGGTCCTTACTGGTGATGGTCCTACTGCAGGGGATGGTTCTACTGGTGATGTATCCCATTGGTGATGGTCCTTACTGGTGATGGTTCTTACTGGTGATGGTTCTCATTGGTGATGGTCCTACTGGTGATGGTATTGGTCCCATTGGTGATGGTTGTTACTGGTGATGGTCTCCATTGGTGATGGTCCTTACTGGTGATGGTTCTTACTGGTGATGGTCCTTACTGGTGGTGGTCCTTACTGGTGGTGGTCCTTACTGGTGGTGGTAATAGTGGTGCTGTTTGACTCTAGTGATGGTAGTAGTCGTGGTAGTTGACCCTGATGGCAGTAGTAGTCGTGGTGTTTAACACTGGTGATGGTAATAGTCGTGGTGGTAGTTGTCAATGGTGGTGGTAGTAGTAGTAGTAGTAGTAGTTGACACCGGTGAAGGTATTAGTGGTAGTGGTAGGGGTGGTTGACACTGGCATCCATGTGATACAAAACACCACACCACACCACACCACACCACACCACACCACACCACACCACACCACAATACACCACACCCCACCACAACAGTGAGTAATTACACATTGTTCAAGGTCTCATAACTCACAAAATATAGATTACAGGTGAGAGAGAGAGAGAGAGAGAGAGAGGCAGGTAGTTGGGCGGCTCTCACTGTACACCCAATTACAAGATACAATAAATCTTATGGTTGGCTAACGAAGACTGTATCAACTTGATTTATTACTTCTGGCTGTGATTTTGTAGTTGTTGTATTTTTGTATTGAGTTTGTGTTGTAGGAACCAAGAATTTATTTGTTCGTGTAGTATTTTTTTTTATGGTGATTCAGCTCACGTGTGGGTTGATTCAGCTGACGTGTGGTTTGATTCAGCTGACGTGTGGGTTGATTCAGCTGATGTGTGGGTTGATTTAGCTGACATGTGGGTTGATTTAGCTGACGTGTTGGGGTTGATTTAGCTGACGTGTTGGGGTTGATTCATCTGACGTGTGAGTTGATTCATCTGACGTGTGAGTTGATTCATCTGACGTGTGAGTTGATTCATCTGACGTGTGAGTTGATTCAGCTGACATTTGGGCCGATTCAAATTATTTCCCAAACAAGAATTGTATTTCCTTACTTATGGAAAACTTATTAACCAGACCTTATTAATTGTTTGTAGTTTGTTTGTATGATTGTTTGTTTGTTTGTTTGTTTGTATGATTGATTGTTTGTTTGTTTGTTTGTTAATCGTGTTTGTTTACTGATGTTGAAGTAATGTTAGTATTTTAGCCATTTACGGTGTGTGTGTGTGTGTGTGTGTGTGTGTGTGTGTGTGTGTGTTAAAATAATCTGTATCACTGGCATTTCTTACACACACACACACACACACACACACACACACACACACACACACACACACACACACACACACACACACACACACACTCTCTCTCTCTCTCTCCCAGGTGATATACACAAACCAGATCAGGTATAACCAGTATCACACCACCGTTATTCCTGCTGTATAATCATAGGCTGGGTAACACTGCCTGGGGTTGATGGCTGCAACTAGTAATAACAGCACCAAGATGGCCTGCCTCACACACTTCCTTATTTTTCTTCATAATTGTGATTTACTCTCTTCATTCTTACTTAGTCGATCTTTATTGTACTGTACAGAATGTGTATTTTAAGCTGGTGTACACTAGTGGGTTTGTAGCACAGTGTACTTAATGTGTATTTTAAGCTGGTGTACACTCAGTGGGTTTGTAGCACAGTGTATATTAATGTGTATTTTAAGCTGGTGTACACTCAGTGGGTTTGTAGCACAGTGTACATTAATGTGTATTTTAAGCTGGTGTACACTGAGTGGGTTTGTAGCACAGTGTACATTAATGTGTATTTTAAGCTGGTGTACACTCAGTGGGTTTGTAGCACAGTGTACATTAATGTGTATTTTAAGCTGGTGTACACTGAGTGGGTTTGTAGCACAGTGTACATTAATGTGTATTTTAAGCTGGTGTACACTCAGTGGGTTTGTAGCACAGTGTACATTAATGTGTATTTTAAGCTGGTGTACACTGAGTGGGTTTGTAGCACAGTGTACATTAATGTGTATTTTAAGCTGGTGTACACTCAGTGGGTTTGTAGCACAGTGTACATTAATGTGTATTTTAAGCTGGTGTACACTGAGTGGGTTTGTAGCACAGTGTACATTAATGTGTATTTTTAAGTAGAAAGAAACGTCACTTTCGAAATTCATGTTAAGTAAATTTGTATCATTTTGGGCGTTACATTCAGATCTATAAATTAACTTAACCCTTAACTAGGAATAAGGGAATTAGTTACGGTTACTTTTCAGTCTTGTTTTGAATCTTTTAACCGTAAAAAAACTCGATTTACAAACCTCTGTAAATCCGTAACATGACTTCCTGGGTTTCACTTTTTCGGGATGTGTTGTAAAAATCCACGGATCTCACATCTCGTAGTTCGTTCATCTTATATATATTGTATAACTTCAAACCGACCGTGGCTGACTCGCGGATGGGAGAAATCTGTGCATTGAATTCATGGCTGGACAGACGGAACACAGCGAAGATGATATATTTTTATATACGTTTTCATCTGGTTCTTCTTGTTCTTGTTCTTCAGTTTTGTTCTTCTTCTTTCTCTTCGTCAGTCCTTACAGGTACCTGAACTTTATACCTGTCATATCTAGGTTAAGGCACCACCTGTATGATACAGTCACCACCTGGGAATTACTGTACCTGTACTTTATACTAAAATCCATATTTGTACTTTTGTATCCGAATAAACTTCATTCAAATATATCTAAAAGGGGAAATGAGGAAAATAGAAAATAAATATAGAATTATGTAAAAGAGAGATAGGAAAATATTATATAAACAGGAGGACGAGGAAAATTTCGTATGTGAGTGGAAGATGTACTGTAGAAACCAAAGTACAAAAACTAAACTGACAATGAAGGAAAACTGTCATCCACGTTTACTGTAGTGTAGTTATTTTCCTAGATTGGTCATCCTCCCCAGAGGTGGCCCCCTGGTAGTGGTGACGTAGGTAGTCTGTTGCCTGCCGGGCCACTGTGTTTTAGGTGCCGCCTCCAGGACACTCCAATGTCATCTGATAGTTGCTGGCCCTCCATCTAGTACCTACCCCCCCTCCCCCTCCCTCTCTCTCCCTCCTCCTCCCTCCCGTCCCCCTTCCTCCCTCCCTCCCTTACTTACTTAACTCTCTTACATTTCTACTGTCCCCCCCCTCCCTCCCTTCCTCACTCCGTCACTCCTTCCCTTCCTTCCTTCCTCCTTCCCTTACTCCATCCCTCCCTTGCATTTCTACCATCTCCCCGCCTTCCTTTACTCCCTCTTCCCTCTCTTCCTTACACTTGCACTACTCTCCCCCCCTCTCTCCCTCTCTCCTTCCTCGACACTTCTACATCCTCCCTCCATCTCTGATTCTTCTCCTTTCTTCCTCCCTCACCCCTCACTCTCACCTCCCCGGCACATCCCTAACTCCTCACTCCTCCTCCTCCATCCCTCCCTCCCTCCATCCCTCCTTCCCTCCCTCCCTCCATCCCGCCATCCCTATCAGCGGATCTACCCTCCAGTATCAATCTGTCATTCTCAAAATACATTTCGGTAAGAGCGAGACAAGTGAGGACAGGCTGTTTCTCTGACCAGACGCCATGTAAACAAAACGCACGTGGGTGAGTGACATGAGGCGTGTCTGGGACTATACTGAGTGACAACAGGTAGAATGAGGTAAGGTAGGTGGTGCGGGAAGGGGTAGGAGATGGTGGGGAGGGGTGGTGCAGGAGGGGGTGTTGGGGTAGAGGTGTGGTTGGGGTAAGGAAGTGGTGAGAGAACATGTAGTGGGGGACGGGGTGTGACAGTATGAGGGGGTGTCAACAGTGTGAGGCGATACAAGCAGCTGGAGGGGGAGGTTTCGAGGAGGAGCGACGGTCACAGGCAGACAAGAGTAAACAAGGAGGAGGAGGAGGAGGAAGGGGCGTGTTGCAGCCTAGCGGGTACCTCCTCCTGCACTAACTGGTGGAGTACTGTGTGTGTGTGTGACGTCTACCCTGGAGGAATGTTGACAACTAACTTCTTGGTCGTACCCACTAGACTCCTGCCTCTCCTTATTCCTGCTTTCCTCTCCTCTCTCCTCCTCTTTTTCCTCCTTCTTCTATCATGTATCTCCTTCTTCCTATCTTCCTCCCTTCTTAATTACTATATTTTACTTATCTTCTTGTGCTTGGTGTCTGTGAGGTACATGTCTCAGCCGGTATTATTGAGGTCGCTGGTGAAGTAAGGATCAGGAAGGTTAGGTTTGGTTAGGTTAGGTTAGGTTAGGTTAGGTTAGGTTAGGTTAGGTTGGGTTGGGTTAGGTTTGGTTTGGTTAGGTTAGGTTAGGTTGGGTTAGGTTAGATTAGGTTGGGTTGGGTTGGGTTAGGTTAGGTTAGGTTTGGTTTGGTTAGGTTAGGTGTTGTAGCTAATCTAAATCTGCTGGTCGTTCAGTTTCTTGTCTTGTAAACTTTGTCAGATTTCAGATTTACTTCACATTGGCTCTGATACTAGTTTATTGAGCACCCTCTTGTATCATCTGTAAGGTGGGCTCGGGTGCTAGTTTATTGAGCACCCTCTTGTATCCTGTGTAAGGTGGGCTCGGGTGCTAGTTTATTGAGCACCCTTTTGTATCCTGTGTAAGGTAGGCTCGGGTGCTAGTTTATTGAGCACCCTCTTGTATCCTGTGTAAGGTAGGCTCGGGTGCTAGTTTATTGAGCACCTTCTTGTATCCTGTTTTAAGGCAGGTTCGGATGCTAGTTTATTGAGCACCCTCTTGTATCTTGTGTAAGGTAGGCTCGGGTGCTAGTTTATTGAGCACCTTCTTGTATCCTGTTTTAAGGGAGGTTCGGAGGCAGGAGTAAAGGAGGGAGAAAGAAGGAAGGAGAAGAAAAGGAGGGGAGAGAAGTAGGGAGAAGTAATGGTGAGAGAGAGAGAGAGAGAGAGAGAGAGAGAGAGGCTTGTGGTATTTTAGGCTATTTGTAAGGTTTTTATTCATTGTTTTTAATTTTTATCATCGAGTCAGTCAGAATTCACTAAAACAAGTCGTGGTTTATTACTGAGCAATTAACAGACTAGACCTACCGTAGTTCGCGGAGTCAGTCAGAATTCACCAAAAACAAGTCGTGGTTTATTTCTGAGATATTAACAGACTAGACCTACCGTAGTTCAGGCGGAGTCAGTCAGAATTCACTAAAAAGTCGTGGTTTATTACTGAGATATTAACAGACTAGACCTACTGCAGTTCATGGAGTCAGTCAGAATTCACTAAAACAAGTCGTGGTTTATTACTGAGATATTAACAGACTAGACCTACCGTAGTTCATCGAGTCAGTCAGAATTCACTAAAACAAGTCGTGGTTTATTACTGAGATATTAACAGACTAGACCTACCGTAGTTCATGGAGTCAGTCAGAATTCACTAAAACAAGTCGTGGTTTATTACTGAGATATTAACAGAGTCGTGGTTTATTACTGAGATATTAACAGACTAGACCTACCGTAGTCTGCGGAGTCAGTCAGAATTAAGCAAAAACAAGTCGTGGTTATTAACAGGAGCATAACAGCATCAGACCTACCGTAGTTCAGTGAGCCAGTCAGAATTCGCTAAAAACAAGTCGTGGTTTATTACTGAGATATTAACACTAGACCTATGCTTTATGGAGGGTATAACCATCTATGTGTTTGTTTGTCACTACAGTAAAGATTATCAACGTCTATATAGGAGGAAGGGGATTGATAAAGACAGCCCCGAAAATATTTAAGAGTGGTGGGTCGTGATCGCCTAATAATCTACAGCTGAGTGGGGGGGGAGGGGGATGATGAGAGGGGTGATGGATGGAGAGGGGGGGGGTTGAATAGGTCATCATCCTCTCGTGTCCTATTTACTTTCTACCGCTTTCTACTTTTCCGTTATCTTACTTGTTATCTGCCTTCTTAGTTTTCTCTTTATGTATTTCCTGTCTGGTTCTTTCATTCTAAACTGCATTCTTTCTGCAATTCGTGCTGTCTGCTTCGCTCTTATCTGCCCGCGCGCTCACCACTACCTGTTGGGACTCACATGATAGCCGTGCACTGAGGTTGTCCGCGTATCTAGTGTTTGTGTGTAGGAATGCCTGGCTGGCTGTACTCTCTCTCTCTCTCTCTCTCTCTCTCTCTCTCTCTCTCTCTCTCTGTGTCTCTACAACACTGACCTTGACCTTGACACAGTGACCTTAGAATAATAGGGACGGTGTGGATAGAGAATACTTTGGTACGTGAGGCAGCATAAACGGCACTGCAACTCGACTGCCTTCACTTCCCCATTTACAGTTGGGTAGACTGGGAATGTCCCTGGTTCGAACCAGTGACCCTTAGAAAAGGAAATGAACACAGCATCCACTCGTCCTCCGCACTCCTCCAGCAATTACCTGGTACTGGATTAATATTTCCCGAGTGTCACTTGAAGATTGGGGCCGTCCCGGGTCGTTCGTGCGGGTCTAATAAGATTTCTGATGATACGCGCCTAGGGAGGGAGGGAGGGAGGGAGGGAGTGTTTGACCACTAAGTCCGGGTCATTTTCCAGAACAGCCGTGAATTACGTGTGTCAAAGGTGATTGAGCGGGCAGCAGGAGTGAGTATTAGTGAGGAGGCTGAACTGAGCCACTCATTGTTTACATCACCACACCCTCCATGTGAGTCAATGGGCCTTCATGTGTGTGTAGGATAGTAAACTGTCTTCCATGTACTCATCTGTTTACTTTCATACTACACTTCTTATGTAGGGGGACAAATGTTTACGCCTGTCTGTCCGCCCGTCTGTCCGTCTTCCTGTTAGCCCGTCCACCCGTCTGTCCGTCTTCCTGTTAGCCCGTCCGCCCGTCAGCCCATCCGTCTTCCTTAAAAACATGTAAACAGTATCACACAAACAGCATCCAACGAAATGGAAGGCAAGTTTGTAGGCAACTTTACACATACATACATTCTTAGATTACCTCATTACATTTTCTAAATATATGGAGGAATTTTGTAGTTTCCTGTAATATTTGCCTCGGTTTTTGAGCTCTGTTGACATTTTGTTGTTTGTGGTTGAATGTAATTATATATAAAAAAAAACTCCTTTAAAGTGTGTTGATAAAATACCTTGATGTGTAGTTATTAATTTTGTACACATATTTATTCACTATCATTGTAGGTGGCGTTGGCAAGAGAGAATTACGTCTCTATATAATGCATTAGTCAAGTTTCACAGCGAATATAATGAAGAATATATATGTGTAGGAGAGGATGGAGTTTGTGGTAAATACTGTATGTGAAGTGAGAGAAGTAAGAGAAGTGAGAGAAGTGAGAGAAGTAAGGGAAGTAAGAGAAGTGAGAGAAGTAAGAGAAGTGAGAGAAGTAAGAGAAGTGAGAGAAGTAAGAGAAGTGAGAGAAGTGAGAGAAGTAAGAGAAGTGAGAGAAGTAAGAGAAGTGAGAAAAGTAAGAGAAGTGAGAGACGTGAGAGAAGTGAGAGAAGTGAGAGAAGTGAGAGAAGTAAGAGAAGTGAGAGAAATGAGAGAAGTAAGAGAAGTGAGAGAAGTGAGAAGTGAGAGAAGTGAGAGAAGTGAGAGAAGTGAGAAAAGTAAGAGAAGTGAGAGAAGTGAGAGAAGTGAGAGAAGTGAGAGAAGTAAGAGAAGTGAGAGAAGTGAGAGAAGTAAGAGAAGTGAGAGAAGTGAGAGAAGTGAGAGAAGTAAGAGAAGTGAGAGAAGTGAGAGAAGTAAGAGAAGTGAGAGAAGTGAGAGAAGTGAGAGAAGTGAGAGAAGTAAGAGAAGTGAGAGAAGTGAGAGAAGTAAGAGAAGTGAGAGAAGTGAGAGAAGTAAGGGAAGTGAGAGAAGTGAGAGAAGTAAGAGAAGTGAGAGAAGTAAGAGAAGTGAGAGAAGTGAGAGAGGTGAGAAAAGTAAGAGAAGTGAGAGAAGTGAGAGAAGTGAGAGAAGTGAGAGAAGTAAGAGAAGTGAGAGAAGTGAGAGAAGTAAGAGAAGTGAGAGAAGTGAGAGAAGTGAGAGAAGTAAGAGAAGTGAGAGAAGTGAGAGAAGTAAGAGAAGTGAGAGAAGTGAGAGAAGTGAGAGAAGTGAGAGAAGTAAGAGAAGTGAGAGAAGTGAGAGAAGTAAGAGAAGTGAGAGAAGTGAGAGAAGTAAGGGAAGTGAGAGAAGTAAGAGAAGTAAGAGAAGTGAGAGAAGTGAGAGAAGTAAGAGACGTGAGAGAAGTGAGAGAAGTGAGAGAAGTGAGAGAAGTAAGAGAAGTGAGAGAAATGAGAGAAGTAAGAGAAGTGAGAGAAGTGAGAGAAGTAAGGGAAGTGAGAGAAGTGAGAGAAGTAAGAGAAGTGAGAGAAGTAAGAGAAGTGAGAGAAGTGAGAGAGGTGAGAAAAGTAAGAGAAGTGAGAGAAGTGAGAGAAGTGAGAGAAGTGAGAGAAGTAAGAGAAGTGAGAGAAGTGAGAGAAGTGAGAGAAGTGAGAGAACATTAGTAAAGGGAAGAGAAAGAATAATTAAAATGAGGCAAGAAGCAATAAGTAAAATGAAAGACGAATTAAAGAGAAGGAAAGGGAAGTGAAGGGAGAGGAGGAGGAGGAGGAGGTGAAGGACTAACTGATGATATAGGCGGACAGACAGACAAGAGGAGGAGGAGGAGAAGGAGAACGGACAATAGGAATTCCGGGTGATATTCTAGAAGCGTAGTGAAGGATGGTGTGTGTGTGTGTGTGTGTGTGTGTGTGTGTGTGTGTGTGTGTGTGTGTGTGTGGGAGGGCCATGGTCACATATACATGCAGTACCTTGTGACCCTCAGCCTATACTGCGCAACACATGTTTCTCTTGTCTGTCTTGCACACTCTGGTCTACAACACACAACTGGTCATTAAATGCTTTAGTAATTAGACCTTCCTCACTCTGACCTTGACCTCTGACCTTATATAATGACCGACATTATTTTGAATCATATCTGTAGGTTTTTTTCCTTCGGCAATCATCTCTTTTGTTGACCTTATTTTTTACATTTATTTATTTATTTATTTATTTATTTATTTAATCTGCAAATCAGGCGTAGAGAGATGATGGTCCCAAACGTTCTACATACATTCAATAATTCCCACAGTATAACCTTATCATTTTCCTATCACTCAAACAGAAGATAAGAAAAGGTTACCACACTTAGTTCATCATGGTAAGAGTTTTTAGGCTGGTGAGATATACAGTATACCCAGACCCAACCGAATATGGTCACTGTACTGATAAAAGGAATGTTGCTCTCTCTACCTTATCTGTCTCTTGATAGTGAAGGGAAATTTTCTTTGTTGAATCTGTGTTTTTATTTTGATTTTTTACATGTAATTTATATAATGCTAAGGTGGTATTACAGCCTTGTGTGTTTCTTGCTAATTCAATTTTTCAATGTATCATAATAAAAGTAACAAGTACGTTATGAAAGAGCTTTTGTTAACCAGTTTAATAATTAGGCCAACGACCCAGAGGTTTTCAGAAGATGTTAAGTAAAGCAGCAAGTTTCTTCTTGGGAGTGGCTAGGACACACACACACACACACACACACACACACACACACACACACACACACACACACACACTGACAACTTAGAGTTTTGTTTTGTTACGTCGTGTCTAAGATGGTGGAAAAACATAGTAGAGACCCAGTAATATTTTTTATAAGTTTAATTTCTTTTCGTATTTCTAATGTTGATGAAAACAATATTAGCCTCATTGACACTTGTTATTTAAATTTTTGGTCTCAGGTTTATTCATTAATATTTTTGTCTCAGGTTTATTCATTAATATTTTTGTCTCGGGTTTATTCATTAATATTTTTGGTCTCAGGTTTATTCATTAATATTTTTGTCAGAAGTTTATTCATTAATATTTTAGTCTCGGGTTTATTCGTTAATATTTTTGTCACAGGAAAATAAAATAAAACACTAGGTGACAAAATATCTCCAAAATAAAGTCTTCTGTCAGTGTTGTGTTGCAGAGCGTGAAACTAATACATATACATTGATCTAGTTGTCTCACTTCCCTAAGACGGACATAAGCAAAGAGGTGAAGGGGGAGGGTGGTGTTGACAGTTAATTGTGGTCTGGTTGATGTAAGGTTAAGGACCCAAGTAATGTTATAGTGTGTAATTCTGGTTACTCCTGAAGGTGCCAAACTACTGAGGGTGCCAAACTCCTGAGGGTGCCAAACTAATGAAGGTGACAAACTACTAAGTAAAGTGTACGGATATATTGAGTAAGATTGCCTGACCCTTGAATACAATGACTTAACCCCTTGAATACAATGACTTAACCCCTTGAATACCCTTATCGTCTATTTTGTTTTTGCGGTGAATCTTTATCTGTACCTAATTTTACGCATCTTCCACACGCACCGGGAAGTTAACCTTGATATGTGTGTGGGTGTGGGTGGGTGTGTGTGGGTGTGGGTGGGTGTAGCTGGTGGGTGTGGATCAGGTGTCCAGCCGTCGTTGCCTTGCCCTAAACTATCCGCCAGGGGAAGAGATTCTCAGAGATACACGCTGTAAAGTTTCCCGCTAAATGAGGATGTGAGAACGTGTCTGGTTGGCTCACATAAACTACGACACTTAAGATTAATTGTCTGGATCTTATGTTAATTTCTACGTTAATTAGAAGGTTCATCTGTATTCTTCTCGTAACTGGTGTGTGTGTGGGGGTGGGGGGGTGACTCTGGCCTGATTCTGAAAGATGTGCGCGTTAAAATTTCCATCTAATTGGGGATTTTCAGAAGCTTTTAATTTTATGACTTACACAATGATGCAAGGATGGTTGGGCAACATGGGGTAGATACTAAACAAGGATTTCAGCGTCAGTAGAGACATATTCAGTCATCCTTATTTAGGTTAGGTTTGGTTAGGTTAGGTTAGGTTAGGTTAGGTTAGGTTAGGTTAGGTTAGGTTTGGTTAGGTTTGGTTAGGTTAGGTTAGGTTAGGTTAGGTTAGGTTTGGTTAGGTTAAGTTTTATGATAAGAATTGTCAAGCGGTAAACACATGGCCATCACAGGTGTCCGCCAGTCAGCTGTGTCTTGTGTGGTTAACGTTAATATACCAGAACGTTATTGTCTTGTTGGCAGATCGGACACAACTACTGCCTAACCTAACCTAACCTAACCTAACCTATCCTAGCCTAACCTAACCTAACATTGAGCAGCTGGTCCATTGTTCCATCATCGACACGAGCCAGCACACGGGGAGGAGGACCCCCCAGTCCTCCTCTCAGGCTCAGGATAGGAACTGAACCCAGGACCACTCACTTAGGGGAAGGTAGAAGAATGGTTTACCACTGGGGTACAGTTACAACGTGTAATTAAAACGATACAATCATGGTTAAAGCATCACTCAGCTTATAGAAGATGTGGTACAGTGATGTGATCAAGGCGTGTGGGATGTATTTGGTTTCTTGGCGGTGTAACAGCTGATGTAACTGGAATATCCTCAGGTCAAACTAGAACCGAGTACCAGCAAGTCGTCTAGCCTGTGGAAGACTGTGTATAGCCTGGGCGTGACTTAGTGGGTGTTGGTGAAATGCTTAACACTTGAGATCGACGTCTTGGGATCGATCCCTGACACGGGGAAGAGTTTGTGTCTATAATCTTTCCTCAATTTCCACTTGTGTGTTGGTAGATGACGAGGAAACAGAATACGAGGGTGAGAGGATGGGTAGGGAGAGTAGTAAGAAGAGGTAGAAAAGTGCTGATACTCTCCCCACACACTTATTGATATTCTCAACTTACAAACACTTAATATGTTCAGACAAAATTGATACCATTGTGTGAAGTTAATTGAATTTGTATTAGGTGTCGTGCCTCACAGACACTATATCCTAATGTTTTGTTTTGCAGGTAAGGCAACTCCTGCAGCGTGACTCAAGGCCTTCACTGCGGGTAGGGTAAGTGAGATGTTTTTATTTGTTTATTTTGTTGGAAGGAAGGTTGTAGAGGGCGTGGTTGAAAAAAGATACATGATTGTAGTTGGAAAATATTTAAACCCCCGAAAACTCGATTTGTTTTATCGTCTATTACATAAGCTGGGGAGAAGGGGGGAGGGGGGATCTTGTTAATATCCACCTGTCTGTCGTTACATTATTCGTTAGTCCGTCTCGACGCCCAAGTACGTGAAGATGCCCAAAGTTATGGAGTAAATCTTTGAGACTTCTTCACACGCTTCTTTGAGTTACTTGATGACATTGTATTTATATTGTGTTCTTTTGATATAACTTCTATGGCCATACAAAATCCGTGTTGATATATATCTTAACTTTCCATAGTTCAAAACTTCACGGTTTCAGCTGTAACGTGGAAAATGATTAGTCAAATATACTACAAAATACAGCAGTTTTAGGGGTTATCACGATACATATTTACTGTATATCACGCCAGTGTTGACAAGCTCGGCATAGAGATAGATGCAGGGGGCACTAACCACCCTCCTTGCATGACTCCACCACAAAGAACCCATAGCGCATCATTATGACCTGTCCTCGGTGAGATTAACACATCATATCTAATAACTGACTGTTTTTTTGCCCAGATGATAATAGTTGTACATTTACTGTAGAGTGACACTAATAGAGGGAAGTGCGTGTGTCAAAAATGGAGTGTGTGTGTGTATTTTTTCAGCCTTAGAGAGAGACAAGATAATTGGTTAAACGTCACTGTATAAAACCTTTAATGAGATCTGGAAGTGGACTGAAGATCTGAATACAGTGTGTGTGTGTGTGTGTGTGTGTGTGTGTGTGTGTGTGTGTGTGTGTGTGTGTGTGTAACTAGAAATCAATGTCATACCAACTTTGAACCTTTAAATTTAAATTCCTGTGCACTGTTAAGATACCTGCCCCCCAAAAACACCTGAATTTTTGCACGTATTTAATATTTATTACTTTAATATTCTCTGATAGAAATATTATTAATACCAAGTTTAGAATATTCAGTAACTTAATATACCTGATTTAAATGTTATTGTCTATATCTTCACCTAAAGTATTATAACATTTCATAAACACAAAGACCAGAACAGACGACCAGCAGTGGTAAAAAATCCTTATGACAGACAAAACCTACACACACACACACACACACACACACACACACACACACACACACACACACACACACACACACACACAGAAACAGGTATTTGAAGAATGTGGTCGTGCAACATAATCCCAAGTCCAGACAGACGGGGGGGAGATTCATGTAAACACTCTTATCAGTAATAGCTCTTTCCACTATCTGTTAACTGGACACGGACGAGGGGTTATGTGTGTACTGTAGGTTGTGTATAGACGTATATAGATGATAACAGTTGGGAGGAAAAAAAATGGTGAGGTTAGGCTCATAATGTTGGTTTCCAGACTTACAGACACACGTATTAACAGACTCACACGGATTCACAGACACACACAGACACACACAGATTCACAGACACACGGATTCACAGACACACACGCATTAACAGACACACAAATTCACAGATACACACTGATTCACAGACACGCACAGATTCACAGACACACTCAGATTCACAGACACACACAGATTCACAGACACACACGCATTAACAGACACACACAGACACGCACAGATTCACAGACACACTCAGATTCACAGACACACACAGATTCCTGAACACACACGCATTAACAGACACACACAGATTCCACAGACACACACAGATTCCACAGACACACACAGATTCCACGACGCACAGATTCACAGACACGCAAACGGATTCACAGACACACACACACGTGCTGAACACACACGGATTCACAGACACACACAGACACACACAGATTCACAGACACACGGATTCACAGACACACACGCATTAACAGACACACAAATTCACAGATACACACTGATTCACAGACACGCACAGATTCACAGACACACTCAGATTCACAGACACACACAGATTCACAGACACACACGCATTAACAGACACACACAGATTCACAGACACACACAGATTCACAGACACACACAGATTCACAGACACACACAGATTCACAGACACACACAGATTCACAGACACACACAGATTCACAGACACAAACGGATTCACAGACACACACGCATTAACAGACACACACAGATTCACAGATACACACGGATTCACAGACACACACAGATTCGCAGACACACACGGATTCACAGATACACACAGACACACACACACACACACACACACACGTGCTGGTCCCAACCTGTCTGTAAAGATTTAAATATTTAAGAAAATATTTAACGTTGACCCAAGAACAGGTTTAGGTTTATGAGAATATATTTATTTATTAATTATTGTTATTTAGTAGAAAAAATTAATAAATAAATAAATAACAAGAGACAAATAAAATTATAATGAATAAACAAGTAAACAAATAAATAAATAAATATAAAAACCATAATAAGAGATAAATAACATAATAATGAATAAATAAATAAATAAATAAACAATAACAAGAGACAAATAAAATGATTAAACAAATGAAAAACAAAAACAATAGTCAAGTTTCAGTGAAGGTCAGGTTAGGTTAGGTTAGGTTAGGTCAGGTTAGGTTAGGTTAGGTTAGGTTAGGTTAGGTTAGGTTAGGTTAGGTTAGGTTAGGTTAGGTTAGGTTAGGTTAGGTTAACATTGTGTATATACAAACAGTAAAATAATGATGAGCGTTGAGCCATAAATTAACTCTATGTATGTATGTATGTATGTATGTATGTATGTATGTATGTATGAGGAAACGTCTACACTCTACACCTGGGGAGGGAAATATTTGTGTATGCATGGCACGTGTTGTCGTCTGCCACGTGCCTGTAGAAAGATTATAAACAGTGAAGACGATATTACCTTAGCGTGTATGACCAAAAACAGGTTATGTGTATCAAGAGGAGGAAGATGAGGGGAGGAAGATGAGGGGGAAATGGGGGGGGATGAGGGATGAGGGGAAGATGAGGGGAAAATGGGGGGATGAGGTAATAAGATGAGGAGAAAATGTGAGGGAAAAGAAGAGGGGAAAATGGGTGGATGAGGGGAAAAAATATGAAGGGAAAATGAGGGGGTGAGGGGAACAGATGAGGGGAAAAGGGGGAGGGGACAAAGATGAGGGGGAAAAAAGATGAGGGGAAAAAGATGAAGTGAGAAAAAAAGGAAAATCAGAACTAAGTTGATGGTTGACTGGGCTCTGTCACACCTTACCTGGAGGGAGGGTGTTATATGGTGTGGCTTCTTGAGCTCTCTGTCACACCTTACCTGGAGGGAGAGTGTTGTATGGTGTGGCTTCTTGGGCTCTCTGTCACACCTTACCTGGAGGGAGGGTGTTATATGGTGTGGCTTCTTGGGCTCCTTCTTGGGCTCTGTCACACCTTACTTGGAGGGAGAGTGTTGTATGGTGTGGCTTCTTGGGCTCTCTGTCACACCTTACCTGGGGGGAAGAGGATGGTGTGGCTTCTTGGGCTCTCTGTCACACCTTACCTGGAGGGAGGGTGTTATATGGTGTGGCTTCTAGGGTTCTCTGTCACACCTTACCTGGGGGGAAGAGGATGGTGTGGCTTCTTGGGCTCTCTGTCACACCTTACCTGGGGGGAAGAGGATGGTGTGGCTTTGGGCTCTCTGTCACACCTTGCCTGAGGAGGGGTGTTATATGGTGTGGCTTGGGTTTCTGTCACACCCTTTTTACCTGAGGGAGGGTGTTATATGGTGGTTTCTGGGCTTTCTGTCACACCTTACCTGGGAGGGTGTTAGGCGGTGGCTTGGGCTCTGTCACACCTTACCTGAGTGAGGGTGTTATATGGTGTGGCTTTTAGGTTCTCTGTCACACCTACCTGGAGGGACGAGGGTGGTGTGGCTTCTTGGGCTCTCTGGTCACACCTTACCTTACTTGGAGAGGGGGTGTTATATGGTGTGGCTTCTAGGGTTCTCTGTCACACCTTACCTGGGGGGAAGAGGATGGTGTGGCTTCTTGGGCTCTCTGTCACACATTACTTGGAGAGGGGGGTGTGATATATGGAGTGGCTTTAAGTCTTATTATTGTCTGGTTGAGTTTTGTCCAGAGAGAATTCGTTTGTTAGCATTTTGTGTGGTGGTATTTTGCCCAGGGGCTGCCTAACTCTCCGGCCAGAGGACAATAACGACGTGGGAGGTGGTGGTGGAGGAGGGAAGGATGAGCAGGGGACCATGTGAACATTAGGCACCCCAGCTGATATCACATTAAGCTTAACCAGTATAGCCTAACTTACTTAACCGATCCTACCTTAACACTGACCTAACCTACTCTTAATTTAATGGTGACCTAACCTAACTTAACCTAACCTAACCCAAACTAACCCCAGCAGGTAACATGAAGGTGTTTAATCATCAAGTAAAATAAGCTGGGTTGCCAAATATTAAAGTCATTCTGGAAAGGGAGGAAGAGAAGGGGAAGGAGAAGGTCTAGGAGGAGGAGGAGGAGGAGGCGGAGAAGCATCAGAAAAGTGAGGCCCTACCTACTCCCCACCCACCCACCACCTCCCGCCCATCACATCACCACCACCCTTTTTTCAACCACGTGGTAACCATACGCCTACTATCCTTCACCGTGTTACCTCCACAGTGGGGCGTAGTTGACGTGGTGAGAGAGAGTGAGGACCTACCTAGAAGTGTGGTGCTGGAGGCTTAGGTGTCAGTTCTCCCGAAGGTGGTGTCAGCGAGGTCGTGCACTAGGTCACTGGGTAGACGGTAATACGCAGTAGGCTGGACCTTCATTCCACCTCAGGGCTGGCAGCTGGTTCCCTCCCCATTCTCTCTCCTTACCCCCCACGTGTTGGTCAAGTGAAGTTCTGATGTATTTATGAGAAATGTTGTTACAGGTACAGGTTTACCTATACAAAACAGGTGAAGTAATTCATAGATAGATAGATAGATAGATAGATAGATAGATAGATAGATAGATAGATATAGATAGATAGATAGATAGATAGATAGATAGATAGATAGATAGATAGATAGATAGATAGATAGATAGATAGATAGATAGATAGATAGATAGATAGATAGATAGATAGATAGATAGATAGATAGATAAATAGACAGATAGATAGATGGATAGATAGATCGATAGATAGATGCTTTCACTCAGACATAAATAGAATTGTGTTAGAATATGTACTCAATGGTTCACCTCGGAAGGTTGAGTACATACTGCTATCATTGTGAGGTCTCTGTACCTGTACTTGTATCTCCTCCTGTACTTTTACCTGAACTGTATCCGTATCGTAAATTAGTACTTGTTCCATTACCTGCATCTATAAATATTCCTGTACTAGTACTTGTATCTGTACCTGGGTTTTTATTCGTACCTGTACTTGCTGTTACGTGGCGTCTGGCGGGTACATCATAGTGTTGAAAGGGTAAAAGTACAGTGTTGGAGGGAGGCTGGGAGGCTGTGTTCAACGACTGGTGGCCCACAGATGATGGCCTTAACTGCCGCTTGTTGAGGGTGAGGGATGCAGGTACTGTACTGCCAGGCGGCTACTAGAGCAGGCAACACCCCGAGCAGAGAGCAGGCAACACCCCCAGCAGAGAGCAGGCAACACCCCCAGCAGAGAGCAGGCAACACCCCCAGCAGAGAGCAGGCAACATCCCCAGCAGAGAGGCAACACCCCCAGCAGAGCAGGCAACACCCCCAGCAGAGAGCAGGCAACACCCCCAGCAGAGAGCAGGCAACACCCCAGCAGAGAGCAGGCAACACCCCCAGCAGAGAGCAGGCAACACCCCCAGCAGAGAGCAGGCAACACCCCCAGCAGAGAGCAGGCAACATCCCCAGCAGAGAGCAGGCAACACCCCGAGCAGAGAGCAGGCAACACCCCCAGCAGAATCAGCATGCAGAGGAGGTGACCAGGTGAGTTGTGGCCACCTGATGTTGATGGACATAGGAGACACACCCACCATTCGGACATTTCTCAACAGCGACTATAGTTATTGAGGTGTATACAACCATCTCGCATTTCTGCACGCTTTCTAAAGAGGACACACACACACACACACACACACACACACACACACACACACACACACACACACTGAATACTAATATTTCGGTACACAACAATTCAATGTAGCGGGCACTACACTTGACCACGTTCTCTTCCCCATCGGTAACGTCAGGTCCTCGTTCACAGCTGCGCGAACCAGGGACCATCAGGATAGGAAACGAGACGCTTTACCCTGGCCTGTCGTTATACTTACCAGTTTATTCCATTATTGTATCAGTAACATGATATAACACTCACCTTTCACTCGTGGGTCACTTTCATAACCTGTATTATTGACGCATCTTTCCTTGTGTTGCCACCAGTGTGTTCGTTCACTTTATCCTCAACACACTGTACCTTTATCCATTAGTTATTTACCGGTTACCTTATAAGCCTGAATATAAACTATGAAATTACCAGCCTGTGTGTGTGTGTGTGCGTGTGTGTGTGTGTGTGTGTGTGTCCTCAGCGTTGTTTCTAAATACATACAGTACTTATATTCTCTCTTGCTCCATCAGTCATCATCTACTACAGTTAATCATCATTGTTTACATCTCCTCCTTCCCCTTTATCCCATTTTCCGTCTTTACCTTTTCTCCCGCCCTTCCTCTCCTTCGTAAACAGTGTAGAACAGATATGACGTAACACACAACACTGTCCTACGTCACCTTGAAATTTAAAAGAATTGCTCTGGCGCGTCAACCAGCCGTCATGACACACACACACACACACACACACACACACACACACACACACACACATACACACACACATACACACACACACACACACACACACACACACACACACACACTGTCTGCCTTCATTATGTAATCCCTTAACAACCTTGTCCTTCACCTTATGATGGCGTAGTTCACTTGTCCTCTTCATGTTTAGGTCACGTGATCTTTGCCTTAACTAGCTCCTTCACGTTCCTCTCTTGTGGTCTCCCTCTGCCTCCCTGTGACCTCTGCCTCCCTGTGACCTCTGCCTCCCTGTGACCTCTGCCCCTGGTGCCTCCTCTTAATACGTGTCTGTCTACGACGTAAAGATTAATCTCATATTAAGAGGAAGGTTAGGTTAGGTTAGGTTAGGTTAGGTTAGGTTAGGTTAGGTTAGGTTAGGTCAGGTTAGGTTAGGTTAGGTTAGGTAGGTTAGGTTAGGTTAGGTTTCGTATGAGGTATGATAAAAGTTGTATTAAAATCAAATCTGGTATCATAACTAACTCTCCGAAGCACTTCATGTGTACTGGAGGCAAGAGAGCTAATGGCCTGTGAGTACGTCATTCAGTTAAGTACAAAGAACAGAAATAATTAACCCAGTGAGTACAGTAGAGTATTACACAGAGATTTGGATCTAAGTACAGTAAACCACAGTACTGTATTCATGTATTCACCTCTACGATGGTACGGTACAGCACAGTACAGTACACTCTAATGACCTCGGAAATCACCTTTTGTTCTCAAGTTCCGGTCAAAAGTGCGACGTTTCTGCCCAGGAAGTTTGCATTGAGACGTGTTTTTTTTAACTAACGTCTAAATCATATGGGCTGGAGACGTTGACCAAATATCACACCTGTACTCGAAAGCTCTTAGGTTGTTTAGTCTCAAGAAATTATTGTCTTTTCAACTCCCTCGTGACTCATGAATCCGAAGCGTTTATGAACAGAATAATGCATCGGTGTTTATACTGCTTTGGGTTCACGAGTCCGGATCTCTGGGTTCACGAGTCCGGATCTCTGGGTTCACGAGTCCGGATCTCTGGGTTCACGAGTCCGGATCTCTGGGTTCACGAGTCCGGATCTCTGGGTTCACGAGTCCGGATCTCTGGGTTCGTGGAATAACTGGAGAGGCGACAGGACTTATGTGGGTTGACTGAGTCTTTTACTCTGGTCAGTATTTACGAATCCGGGATACTGGAATATACACGTTATATAAATATCTAGTTTCTCTCAGCGGCGACCCACATGGTAACACTGTGTGGCCTGTATCCTCTGAGAAAGAAGGATATTATCTTCTTAGCCTCTTCACTACGGGGACGCCACTTTTTATATTTTATTATGGTTAACGCCAGACAGTTTTATTCATCCCCAGCTCCACCACCGTACACAAGGGGTTAATGCCACATCGTTGTAGATTTTGATGCGTGGACGTGTGCTTGAGGCAGTTCCGTGACAGTAAGAGAGGAGAAGGTTCGTGTGTTTGGCTTATCGACACTAGAGATAAGGTGTGCTGTAGTGAGTAGAACAATACAATAATACTTCTTCCTAGACTGTCGCGTGAGACTGTACTGTAAACCTCAGCTATCATGAAATAAACTGTTTCTTCCTAATACATATCACAAAACTTTATACGATGCAGGAAAAGCTTGGAGTAGATACATATTAAAACCCTTATCCCTCTTACCTGCATGAATCACAGGTAAGAAGCCAGGTTTTACCAAAAGTGTCCAGGGAATTTTGTTCACAGCTGTACAGGTATTCGTGTTACATAAGAGTCATGTGATGTGGTGGAGATATATATACATAAACCCCTACAAACACAGACATATACAGCCATACCCAACAACAAGTTATACAGCAGGATTTTTGGTGCTTCATGTACAGACAGGCGTGACAGACACCTTCGCATTACAGTACATACACATAATAATATCCACATAGCCTACCACACACCACACACACATACACACACACACACACACACACACACACACACACACACACACACACACTGACAGCTACACATCCGTGCCTGGCCTCCTCCAAGTCATAGCGGACACGTCAAGGAGGTAGTGTTGGCGGCGGCGTTTCAACATCCACCGCCATCATAATCATCATCATCATGACATAACACCACAAAAACCACACACACACACACACACACACACACACACACACACCGCTCATGCTCTTTAGCCCTGAAATTTACGAAGAAGAGTTCACCCAGCCTACAAAAACATGACCTTGGGGTAGTGGGAGGGTGGAAGGGGTGGAGTTTGGAAGGAGAGAAGAATGGAGGGGGAGGAAGAGAGAGGGTGGAATGGGAAGGAGGGAAGAGGGGGGGAGAAAATGAGAGGGTGGAATGGGAAGGAGGGAAGGAGGGGGAGAAAGAGACAGGGTGGAATGGGAAGGAGGGAAGGGGGGGGGGGAGAAAGAGAGAGGGTGGAATGGGTAGAAGGAGAGAAGGGTGATGGGGGAAAATGGTAGGAGAGAGAGAGATTCTTGCAAAATCCAAGAGAGCGTTACTACAATATCAGAATATACTGTAGCAAACTAAATACATGTTCGTTCCTGGTTGGATAGTTTAAGTACCTTTGTTATATCACCTTTGTTTAGCCCTGACTTCCATTTATACACCTCGATCATGTCGCCCCTCACTCTACGTCTCTCGAGGGAGTTCAAATTAAGATGCTTTAACCTGTCTCTGTACTCAAGGTTCATAATGCCCGGGATTAATCTTGTCATTCTCCTCTGAATTCTTTCCAAGGATTCTATATCCATTCTGTAGTACGGTGACCAGAACTGAACTGCGTAATCCAAGTGAGGTCTCACAGGCGCAAGATAAAGTCTTAGGATGACCTCGCTAGTCTTGTAACTAACACTCCTTTGTATGAGCCCAAGTACTTTGTTAGCCTTGATTCAAGCAAACACACATTGTTGTCTTGGTTTAAAATTCCTAATTATCATTACTCCCAAGTCTTTCTCACAGTCGGCTTTCTCTATAACAACCTTGTTCATCTGATATCTTGTTTTCTGTTTACATCTCCTAGAGGACCGAGACCAAGTACTTCCCATTTGTCCACAATAAATTTCATTTGCTATTTTTCCGACCATGCGAAATTTTTTTTTTTAGATCTTCTTATAGTTTTGCGGAGTCCTCGTCATATTTAATTACACGCCCTCTTTTAGTGTCGTCAGCATATTTACTTATGTTGCTGTCTAAGCCGATATCTATGTCGTTTATGTATATAATGAATAGTAATCGTCCAAGTACTGAGCCTTGGGGTACTCCACTAGTGACGTTACCCCAATTGGATTTAGTGCAGTTAATGCTCACTCGCTGTTTCCTGCCCTGTAACCACGCCCTAATCCATTTTATAATATCTCCTCCAATGCCACGAGCCTCCACTTTTCTTATTCGTCTTTCGTGGGGGACTCTGTCGTAGGCTTTGCTAAAGTCAAGGTATAGCACATCATAATCGTGCACGCCGTCCACTGATTCGAAAACAGCTAAGAAGAATGTTAGACACTTTACTCGTCACTAAATGATTTCCTGACAAAGCCAAATACTACAATGTTGAGTGGTGGCTCAGGTACAGCATATAAATGTATCAGGAAGTTTATGGGCCAAGACAGAGCTGTATGGGAACACCTGATAGATGATGATGATGATGATGATGAACTTGCCAACCAAAACAAGTCAGCATGTATAGAATTTACAGGCAATAATGACCATAAGTACATAGAGACAATGGGGGTATTACCTTGGCAAGATCATTAAGCGGAATTATATTTGGGGGAAACTAAGTCACATGCAGATGTAACCTGGTCCACCTTAGTGTGTTACTGAAGAGTGTTTCACCTGTACTTGTTACCACCATTGACTGTGGAGAATGAAGAGTGAATTCCGTAGTTAATATAGACATATTTTCTAAGCTACTCAAAGAAACATAGATGCAGGGTAGGAATTGATGTGTGTGTGTGTGTGTGTGTGTGTGTGTGGGTCTGTGTGTGTGTGTGTGTGTGTGTGTGTGTGTGTGTGTGTGCGTGTGTGTGTGTGTGTGTGTGTGTGTGTGTGTGGGTCTGTGTGTGTGTGTGTGTGTGTGTGTGTGTGTGTGTGTGTGCGTGTGTGTGTGTCCAGCAAGTTACATAGCATACATTTATCAGTAAAGAGGTGGAACAGTATAGAGCTCTGGCACATCACTTCGTCAAGGATCAGAGTGCCGGCAGTCATGACCTGTGGATGGACTGGTATAGGTGAGCGACCTGGGTGGCACACACACACACACACACACACACACACACACACACACACACACTTCCTGGCACCAACTTTATGAATCTGAATCTGTCATGAGCAGTGATGTCCCGCCGCGGCTGATCCCCGCCCCCTTACCCTCCTCCTTCATGCTCCGCCACGCTATTCGCTCACGCTCTTACACGCTGTTTCCTGTTTCATAACCAACACTGATGCTCTTGCTGCCTCCCAGGTCATATGGGGCGTGAGGGTGATGGTGAGGGAGGTGCTGATGGTGAGGAAGGTAGTGATGGTGAGGGAGGTGCTGATGGTGAGGAAGGTAGTGATGGTGAGGGAGGTAGTGACGGTGAGGGAGGTAGTGATGGTGAGGGAGGTAGTGACGGTGAGGGAGGTAGTGATGGTGAGGGAGGTAATGATGGTGAGGGAGGTATGGTGGTGAGGGTGGTGGTGATGATGGTAAGGGTGGTAATGGCTTGTAGCGGAGGTGATAATGATGAGGGGCGGTAATGATGGTGAGGGAGATAGTGATAATGAATGGGGGGGTATGATAGAGGTTGATGGTGATGATAGTGATGATGGTGAGGTAGCCACGATGAAGCCTGCCACCAGGGCTTTAAAATCACCTTAATTAACACAAAACCACGCCTTCATGCCTAAAGTCCAACTGATACAAGATACCTTTAGTTATATTACCGTAAAACCTCTCAGGTGAGCCAGGGAGACGTGGGGGACACATTTAACTCGTGAATCTCTGTGACATTTACCTCAAAGGATGTCATCTGTTTTGGCATTTGGCCTCTGAGGTGCAGGTGGTGGTGGCGGCTGAGTTCATCATTCTAAGCCTCACACAGCCTCATCATCACCTGTCTGACCCTCACACCGCCTCATCATCACCTGTCTGACACACACACACACACACACACACACACACACACACACACACACACACACATACACACAGGTAACCAACAGAAACCGCAGAGTACCTTTACCTCCCAATCATTAGGACCCTCCACAGTACAGGTAATACGTAATTATAGGGACACACCTGTACACGTCTATTTTGTATAATATTTCACCCGTGTGTACAATCTTGCCCCGGTGGAATGTACTGTATATATATATATATATATATAAATATATATATATACATATATATATATATATATATATATATATATATATATATATATATATATATATATATATATATATATAGTGTAAGAAAAATTTTCACTGCCTCCGTCCTCCTGCCTACTCCTGCCCCCCTCCTCCCTGCCTTATCCTGCCTCCTCCACTCCTTCCCCGTCTTGCTCCCTGCCTCCCTCCCTCCCTGCCTGCTCCCTGCCCTTCTTCCTCCCTGCCTGCTCCCTGCCTCCATACCTCCCTGCCTGCTCCCTGCCTCCATACCTTCCTGCCTGCTCCCTGCCCTCCTTCCTCCCTCCCTGCTCTCTGTCTCCCTCCCTCTCTCTAACTCAGTGTCTCAGGAAGCAGGCAGGAAGTGCTCGCGACTACACAACACGGCACCTTACCTCACTCCCTCATCACCCTTCATGTGGGGGAACATTTCCTACACGTGGGTAGTGACGCTTACCTGCTAATTTAAAGCCATGTGTGATGGTGTTTTGGTGTGGGTATTAGTTAAGGTATGTTGTCTAACCTAACCTAACCTGACCTAATCTAACCTAAGCTAACCTAACCTAACCTAACCTAACCTATCCTAACCTAACCTATCCTAACCTAACCTAACCTGACCTAATCTAACCTAACCTAACCTGACCTAATCTAACCTAAGCTAACCTATCCTAACCTAACCTAACCTAACCTAGCCTAACCTATCCTAACCTAACCTAACCTATCGTAACCTAACCTAACCTGACCTAATCTAACCTAACCTAACCTGACCTAATCTAACCTAAGCTAACCTAACCTAACCTAACCTATCCTAACACAACCTAATCTAACCTATCCTAACCTAACCTAACCCTAACCTAAAATTTTCAAGGATATGACACTGGATAGACGTCCTCCCTGTCACCCTAAATGGTTGTAGAGATCTTAACGAGAACAAGATGTACGGAGAGAGAGAGAGCCACCTCCCTGGGCCCCAAACACCTCCCAGACGTATGGTAAAAACTCACATAATTACGATAAGAACAAAACTCCGCGTAGATGATGGAAGGAGAGAACAAAGGATAACAAGAGAGAAACATAGAGATAGTTAGATAGATAGATAGATAGATAGATAGATAGATTAAGATAGATAGATAGATAGATAGATAGATTAAGATAGATAGATAGATAGATAGATAGATATATTAAGATAGATGGATAGATAGATAGATAGATAGATTAAGATAGATAGATAGATAGATAGATAGATTAAGATAGATAGATAGATAGATAGATAGATATATTAAGATAGATGGATAGATAGATAGATAGATAGATTAAGATAGATAGATACATAGATAGATAGATAGATATATTAAGATAGATGGATAGATAGATAGATACATAGATAGATATATTAAGATAGATGGATAGATAGATGGATAGATAGATTCAGCTATAGTCAGTCCTCCAGTAACCATCAATGGTGAGGTGTGTCTGAAGGTCTGTCTGTCCACACTGAGTTACCTTGTGCATTGTAACGTTGATTTTTATTAACCTTTTTATCTTATCTTCACACACCAGGTCAAGGAGATTTTAGGGAACACTTTTAGGTTCAACAGTTAATACTTAAGTTATCATCTTATTGTGAGAAATTTTGATGCATCTTTCTCTCTTGCCAATTCCACTTCAGTGAATTTTTTTATGAACAGTTAGGGACTTTTTTTGTATGTTGGCGGCCATTTATGTATGTTGGCGACCATTTTTGTATGTTGGCGGCCATTTTTGTATGTTGGCGACCATTTTTGTATGTTGGCGACCATTTTTGTATGTTGGCGGCCATTTTTGTGAGTTGGCGGCCATTTTTGTATGTTGGTGGCCATTTTTGTATGTTGGCGGCCATTTTTGTATGTTGGTGGCCATTTTTGTATGTTGGCGGCCATTTTTGTAAGTTGTGATCATCTTTGTAAGTTGGCGACCATTTTTGTATGTTGGCGGCCATTTTTGTATGTTAGCGACCATTTTTGTGAGTTGGCGGCCATTTTTATAAGTTAACAATCATTTTTGTAAGTATTGTAATTAAGTTTGTGACCATTTTTCTAAGTATAGGAAGAGGGAAGGGGGGTAGGAGAAAGAGGGAGGGAGGAAAGGAGGTAGAAAAAGAAGGAGGGAGGAAAAGAGGTGGGGAAAAAGAGGGAGGGAGGGAGGGAGGGATGGAGGTAGGAGAAAGAAAGGAAGAAGTTGGAAAGAGGAGGGAGAAAGGGCGAAGCGTCACCTGCCGAAAAAAGACGGCAGGAATATTTTATCGATGACGCCTCTGGTCTCACCCTGTGCCCTTCCTGACTCAGGGATACAATAAAGATGTGTGAGAGAGAGAGAGAGAACACCTCACTGGGCCCCCAAACATCTCCCAGACACAAGACAAAAACTGGCGTAATTAAGACGGCAGAAGATGTGTTGTGTGGAAGGTGGCGGTGTTTACATTCTAGATGATTAATGTGTCTACGGGGGATGTGAACCAAAAATTATTATCTTCTTCAGCCACACGTTGTCCTTGTAACTGGGAGAGGATCTTAAGTTTGCCTGTGAGAAAGGGAAGAGACCTTATTATCACCAAGAGGAGACAGAGACCTTAGGATACCCTGAAAGAGAAGAGACCTTGTGCCTGAGAGAGAGATGCTCCTGGGAGGGTAGCAACAGACCTCCTCCTGGGGGGTGGGACGGAGGAGGGCCAATGTGCATACAGTGTGTGTGTGTGTGTGTGTGTGAAGTGATAACAAAATACTGGGAAGATTCTCAGACAACAACCACCACCACAACTAGCACACCGACTACTACTACAACCGTGATTCAAACTACGACAACCGTGATTCTAACTACGAAAACGACAACACTGACAACGATAAATACGAAATTAATAGCGACGTCAACCACGTTACTGACATCATCATTAGTCATGATATCAATTCTTGTTACGAAAATGACTTCAATAATCATAACGACAATTACATCATTACAAATCACCTGACTAAAACATCAACATTTATTACAAATTCGGCACTAACAAAGACAGCAATGACACACACACACACACACACACACACACACACACACACACACACACACACACACACACCACACACACACACACACACACAGCTCTCACAGACTCAACACTCATTATCCACTCATAAAAACAGAGGCGGAAATAGTTACTTATACTCAGGTGTGATGGGCAGTGGGAAGGGAGAGCTAAGAGAGGGAAAGAGGGAGAGAAGGAGGTAGGGGAAAGAAGGGGTAGGAGGGAGAGAAGGAGGTAGGGGAAAGAGGGAGGGATGGAAGGAGATAGGAGGGAGAGAAGGAGTGGAAGGAGGTTGGGGAAAGGGGGAAAAGAGAGGAGCGAAGGAAGGAAGTATGAAAAAGAGGGAAGGAAGTTGGAGAAAGGGGGAGGTATGGGGAAGTGGGAAGGAGGGAGGGAAAGAAACAGGTAAGGAAAAGACGGAGGTAGGAGGAAGTGGAAGGGAAAAGGGAAGGAGATAAAGAAAAGAGGGAGAGGAGAGGAAAGGAGAGTAAGGGAAAGAGGACTAAGGGAAGAGGTAGGAGGAAGAAAGGCACGAAGAGGGAGAAGTAAGAAGTAAATAGAGTGTAAAAGAAGGTGGTGGAAAGGGGTGAGGTGATAAAGGAAGGGAATAGAAGAAGAAGAAGACTTGATAGAAGACAAGGAGGGAAGGGGTTAATTGGAGAAGTTAAAGGTAAGGGTTAAGGGTGGAATTAAGAGTAAGAGTAAAGGGGTGGGATTAAGAGTAAGGGTTAGGCAGGGTAGAGGGGTTGGGATTAAGGGGAGGGGATCAGTATAAAGGGTAAAGAGTCGGAATTAAGGGGAGGGGGTCAGCATAAAGGGTAAAGGGGTTGGAATTAAGGGGAGAGGATAAAATCATGCACTAATTAGACACGCAATGCTCTCTCCCGATCATGAAGCATTTCCTGCCAGCCCAGCCACGTGAGTGAAGGTCGCGTACTTCCGAGACTGTCGACCTGAGCTGCCCCTGCACCCCTATTGTGTTCCTTTTAAATGATACTTGTTATTTTTTTATTGTTGTTATTTTATTGTATTGGTTGTTGTCTGTTTGTTAGTTTATGTTGTTGTTGTTGTTTTTGTTGTTGTTGTTGCTGTTGTTGTTATTATTATTATTATTATTAGTAGTAGTAGTAGTAGTAGTAGTAGTAGTTGTTGTTGTTGTTGTAGTAGTAGAGGCCAACGGTACAAATTTAATATAATAATGTTAGTTTGGTGCTTTCAGGTGATTTTTTTAATCGAGATTGAGTCACACACACACACACACACACACACACACACACACACACACACACACACACAAGAAATACTGAAAAGTGGTCAAACTTACATTTCCACTTTATGCAATAAACAGAATACAAAAATATGAAAATAAGAATAAAGAATTACAATTAAAAGTAGACGAAGACGGAAAGAGAAGAAGATGAAGATGATAATGATGATGACGAAACAGTGTGGTGGTGTTGCAACTTCTTTGTTTACAAACATGTGTGGAGCACGTGACTGTGTGAGGCTCCAACACCCCCTTATCATCCTTATTTACGAGCCAAAACACCGCCCTTACTCTGAACTACATTACCCCCACTGCTTCTCAGAAACTGTTCCTCGTATACAACTCATAAAATTGCCTCTATATAAAAAACCGGTTCACCCCGACAGCGTGTGTGAGGGGCAGGAGGGATGTGTGGATGGGAGGGATGGGGGGATTTATTTTTATTTTTTTTATTTTTTTTTATTTTTTTTTTGTAGAGAAAGGAGGGTGAAAGACGATTAGAGGTGAGGGAAGGAAGTTATAGTTCGGAAATTGAAGAAATTTAGGAGGGGGTAAGAGAGGGCGGGCTGACCACCTAGCTAAGCTAATGGTGTGTTAGGGTTGTGTCATGGGTTAGTTATTGTCTGTCGGTACAGGCACTAGACATCCTACCCTGTCCCATATATGGGTGTTTTAAGGGCCTTATTTCATATTCCGCCGACCCTACTGGCGGATGCTGGTCTAGGGAGGTTGTCTATTGCCTGGCCGTGTAGATCGGGGGAGGTAATGAACCTTTTGAGATTTCGTAGCTTTTTGGGAACCATGTATGGTTGTTGTTGTTGTTGTCTGGTGGGAGTCTTTGAAGGAGTTCTTGCTCTGATCGTTCTATCTTTTGCCATATTCTGTTGGCCAGGGTGTGCAGCTGCTGGTTGATGGGTTTTATTCTCAGGTCTGTATGTATCTCGGCTGTGGTTCTGGTGAAGGGGTATCTTTCATCTGTGACGAATCTTAGGGCTTCATTTTGGACCACCTGTAATGTTAATATTTGAGTGGTACTCATAGTATGAAGAGGTACTGCTGGGTAAGTTAATATCAGTGTGATAAATGATGTCACCAGGCGGAGTTTTATTTTCTCAGGAAGCGCTTTAAAGCGGTATAGTTTTCTCAGCTCTCTTCTTGCCTTTTCCTTCCTGGTGTGGACATGATGGGAGTAACCTGTCGTGGATATATGCAGGCCCAGGAGTGTGCCTCTGCTTTTGTATTCTATCTGGGCATTATTGGTTACTAATGGATGGGTTTTCCTTCGGCATAAGGGTATCACTGTGAATTTCGGGAGACTGGTTTGGATTTTCCATTGTTTTTCGTAATTATTTACCCTTTCTAATTCCCGCCTGGTGTTGTCGACCTGTAGCGCTCGCGATATTCCTTGATGTGTTGTTAATTGAGTGATGTCATCTGCATACATAATATCTTCGTTACCTATTCTAGTGGGAGGCGGGGTGTCACTTGTGTAGGTAATATATAGGGTGGGGGAGAGGACGCTCCCCTGAGGGACTCCGCTCATGAGTGGGAAAGTCTCTCCTGTGTGTTGTCCTACCCTCAGTCTGGCATTTCTGCCGTCAAGAAAGTTACAAAGCAGCTTTTCAATGTTGGTGGGAAGTCCGAGTTGGAGGATCTTATATCTTAGACCGTCATGCCAGACTTTGTCAAATGCCTTCGCTACATCCCGGAGAGTTAGATTACATTGTCTACCACTCGCCGCGGCTCTGGCTATGTTTTCACATGCCAGGGCTATCGCTGTTGTGGTGGACTTCCCTTTCCTGAACCCGAATTGTCTGCAGTTGACTCTGCTGGTGGTTTCCAGGTGATTTCTCAGACGGTTATTGGTGATATTTTCTAGGATTTTTCCTGGTACTTCGAGGAGGGAGATAGGTCTGTAGTTTAGTGGGGCGGCGGGGTTCATTTCTTGTTTTGGTGTTAGGGTAATAATGGCGTCTTTGAATTTAGTTGGGGAGTAACCCGAGGTCAGGCAAGCGTTCATTGTGGTTCTCAGTCTCTCCATGGCCGGGTTGTTTATGTGGCTGAGGATCTCCTTGGTGATGCCTGAATAGCCAGGGGCTTTATTTTTGTTATTGGAGATGGCTGTGTTGAGTTCTTCCGAGGTGATTGGTTTGGGCAGTGGGCTGTCCACTCTCAGATCCTCCCATATGATTTCGGGGGAAGGTTGAGTGCGGTGTGTCGGCCCCGGAGTTCATCAAGGACGAGCTCCTCGCGGGTACCATCGAGTCCCTTGTTCTCTTCATTTGTGATTCGGAAGATGTTCCTCCGTATGTCCCTGAATATGGGTTCTTTGTCTTGGTCGTCATGTACTTTACTTTCTGCGTGGTCAGTTATATATGATGACTCGTTACGCCAAGAAGGACGTCCCCTACCAACCTCCCGACGTCCCCCCTGAAGCCGACACTACCGACGTACACGCCATCACAATCACACTAAAAGGTATGTCCCTCAGTATTGTCAATGCCAATGGCCTGGCACTTGACATTATTAGGGACCTGCCACGCTTTGCCATAAACAGATAAATTGTACCGGGAAATTCCCCACACTCATTATTCTGTCACTATATGTAACTTGCTGACAAAACCCATGACCCTTCAGGCTTTTGCGCCCTTAATGCATGACTCATAAAGGCAAGCATAAACTCCGCATGCTTCCCAGATAGGCGCTGTAAACGCTTTTGCGCTTCTTCTTGCACAGGATGTAAGGGGGTGCCCAATAAACTAGCCCCCTTGTGGGCAATCTAAAAAAAATCTAAAATTTTGACACACACACACACACACACACACACACACACACACACACACACACACACACACACACACACACACACACACACAATTAAGCTGTAAGGTCAAGTAGGGTCACAGCTATCTAATGATGTATCTTACACTTAAACCTGTGACCTAAAACAGCTTCGTGCTTTAAATAGTTTGTCTCTCAATGTTAAAATTTCAGGAAGCTTACCACCGAGAGAGAGAGAGAGAGATCAACTTGTGTTTGTTTACTGCGTCGGGTGAGAACTTCTGGGTACTGTCATACTCGCTCACAAATGTTGACGTTTATGTTGTTGTGGTCGTGGTTGTGGTTGTGGTTGTTGTTGTTGTTCGCCTCCTCGTCTTCAAGTCTTATTCTCATACACCTCAGTTTAGTTGTTAGTTTGATGAGTGTACGTTGATTTGTGTGTGTGTGTGTGTGTGTGTGTGTGTGGTCTCCCTATGTGTATCTTTTACAGTATTAACACATATCATCTTCCTTAAATATCAACAATCATACAAATCTGTTTATTTTGTCATTGTAGGAACCACCAAATTGAGGTTAGGTTAGGTTAGGTTATCGTTAGTGGTTAATCTTAAAGTGAAATAAACTGGGACAGAGATTCATAAGGGTGATTCCAATAAACGTAATATAGTATTTATTTTTGGTTGTCCCTAATGAGGTAAGTTCCCTCTTCTCCTGATCTGACTGATGGATATTTTCGCTCCTGGGTTGTTGTTGTGGGGGGTTTTTTGGCGCCCATGTTGACACAGAGGTGAGGAAGAGCGGCCGTCGTGGTCATGATGAGATGTAGGTAACCCAGGAGAACTGAAGATTTCACGCCATCATGTTAGTAACCCAAGAGAAGTGGGACCTTACCTTACCTGACAACTAAGGAAACATGTTGAGACATTTCTGTGTTATAATTTAACCGTGAATAAAGATAAGAGACCACAGCTGTTTGTCTCACTCACACGACGGAAGAAAGTTGGCAACCGAAATGGTGTTCTAATTTTACTATGACTCAATCGTAACTAAAAAATTTCTCGTAATCTCGAAGGTAAAATTTAAACGCAAGGAATCGGATTATTATAAATTATTCTTTTTTCTCCATTGTTTCTGCACATCTTCAAGGAAAAGGAACAAGATTTTTTCTGAGCTTTTAAGAAACCATCTCCTTGTTGTAGCTGGAGAGAGTCACACACTTCTCCAATCAGAGGTGACATTTGACGTAAGAAACCTTATCCTTTCGGGTCCTTGTGTTGTAACCAGGTGCTCTGGCCCGCCACACCTGTGTTGTGGCCGGGAGCGACAGTACCCATGCAAGGGTGGCTCGTTACCCCAGACCCTTGGCGTGATGCTCGAGGTGGAGGTGATGGTAGTAGCAGTGGTGTTAGTGGTGAATTGCCAACAGCTATAGAGACAACGGTAGGGCACTGCCAACAGATGAAGTAATTATTTAGGAATCAGCACGTGTGTACCCTCGGCCAGCTCATCTAACACTCTACCTGACGCAGCTGACCATGATCTGACGTAGCTCTCAGGCCTCAGCTCTGACACGATGATGAGGCTGGATTCACCCCCCATACACCCTCCCTCCCACCTCCTCGGGCTATAGAACAAGAGGGGGGATAGGCAGGTAGGCTTGCATAACTGGATTCTTGGTAGGCTAACGCGCCATACACTACTAGGCCTCGTGTTATGTGGGCGGCGGTGATGAGGAGTCGTGGGGATACGCCTCTGTGTCTGGCCGCTATATTTAGGTACGGGTGCAGATATTCCCAGGAAGTTAAGCGCCTTATGGTAAAAGATATAGGGCAGACCTACTGAACCTGACAGCATCAGCCTCTCCCATAGTTATTCTGGAACACGGTACATACAAAGTTTAATTAATATTCCAAAAGCCAGGTTATTCAGTGATAACAATGACCTATTTTTTTAATTGAATTGAATTGAATTGAAACAGTTTATTTAGCCAGAAAAACACAGATACAGAGTTGATAATAATAACAATATTAACATGGCTGAGCCAGTTGAGAACCTGGGCTCTCCTGTAGGCACCTGATATATACTATACATTTATCTTAAGGAAGTATTATGTAACATTTAGTATCATCTGGAACAGTTCAATAGTATGGTGGTAATAAGAACATGTTGCTACGGTTATCACTTCGTTATTTATGTATTTATTATCTTTATTAGGTTTTGCTAGTTAGTGTGTACCAATTACTCTACAGAGCTCATACCAGTTAAAAGACACTAGCTATCTTGTACTCATGAGGGCATGGAGGCTGGGTACTATTGTGTCTGTACTGCTGAAAGACCAGCTTGTCGTGCTTACTCGGGTAGTGAGAGTGGGTACGGATTACTGGAGGGGTACTAGCTAGTCAATACCAGGGAGGCGCTGGTTTAACTGCACTAGTGACCAGGAGAGAGAGGCTGTGTCCTCGCACCAGTGTGAACACCTCGCCTCGGTGCTCCCTCATAAAACAGGATGACTTTCTTTACAGCGCGACACTAGAGCCTGGGACCTGGACCCCGGCGTCAGTCCCGGCTTTGTTCCCCAGACAAACGCACCTTAAAAATGTGGTCGTAGCCCTGTAGCCCCCCGGGTCACCTCAACAATGTCCTGTCTAGACGGGCCTGTCTGGCCTCTGGAATGTCTAGACTGTGAAACACGAGGAGATATTTCCTGGGAACGGTCAGTGGTGACGGACACCTCGCCTGCTTTCCAGTCACCCTCTGCCCTCCCTTTTCTCATCACCTCTCATACTTATATTCTCACATTTCTCAAGCGGTAATGCATGAGAGATCTCGCCCCCAGGTCCCCTGTAGCCATTCTGCGGTGAGTAAGCGGGTGTGCGCGTCTCGGGTGCGTGCCTGCCAGAGTACGATCCCGGGAGTGCGTAGTAAGAGTGAGGCGGACCCGGGGTTCCCCCTTGAGGGACCCCCGTACGGGTGTGGCAGCGGGGGCACCTCTCACACTCAGAGTGACCGCGTGACGTCACACGCCCACCCTCCCTCGCTCCCTCCCGCACCTCGGCGTCTGGCCGGGCCTTACCGCTCTGGCCACACAGCCCGCTGGGCAGGATAACATGACGGAGCAAAACCTCAATACTGCCCCACACCAGAAAATTTGGGGAGAGGGAGGATGGTAGCTTGCGTGAGGGAAGATGTACAGTGGACGGACTCTGGGACAACCCGTAGTGGCCTCCTCTAGCTAGTGCTCGCCCGTCGCCCACCCTGGCCACGTGTAGGGCAGGTGGCGGTCAACATGATAAAAACTTTGGCTCTGGCGGGTAGAGATAGAGTAAGCGGGCGGGGGGTAGAGACAGGAGGAGGAAGGCTGGATAGACGAGGAGGAAATGTAGACGAAGAGCCACAGTACCCGGTGGATGATGAGGGAGAGGTGTGAGCTGACGTGAGGGGTGAAGGAGGGTGTGGATAGACGTGAGGGGTGAAGGAGGGTGTGGATAGACGTGAGGTGTGAAGGAGGGTGTGGATAGACGTGAGGGGTGAAGGAGGGAGAGGAGGAGGTATGGGGAGACTGTGTGTACTTTAATAACAAGAGGGTCACCGCCTACAGACTACACACTCTACACTCTACAGCATACAAGGATCACCTGAAGATTAGACACCCTAGCTTATTTCACCTGAATATTAACCTAACCTAACCTAACCTAACCTAACCATATAGGAAACCCATTTACCTGTGTGGTGTCATCCGTGTCAGACTCACAGGGAAGACAAAAGTTAATATCACAGGGAAGTCAAAAGTTAACATCACAGGGAAGACAAAGGTTAACATCACAAGGAAGTCAAAAGTTAACATCACAGGGAGGTAAAAAATTAACATCACAAAGAAGACAAAAGTTAACATCACAGAGAAGTAAAAAATTAACATCACAGAGAAGACAAAAGTTAACGTCACAAGGAAGTCAAAAGTTAACATCACAGGGAGGTAAAAAATTAACATCACAAAGAAGACAAAAGTTAACATCACAGAGAAGACAAAAGTTAACATCAGAGGGAAGTCAAAAGTTAACATCAAAGGGGAGGCAAAGGTTAGCATCACAGGGAAGTCAAAAGTTAATATCACAGGGAAGTCAAAAGTTAACATTACAGGGAAGTCAATAGTTAACATCACAGGAAGGTTAAAACACACAATGTCAGAGGTTAAAACTATTTCTCAGAGATAAACTTTTGTGTCCATGTTAATATTTTGATGAAATTTGAGTTAAATTTTTATATGAGAAAAGGATAAAGATGCCACCAACGCTGACCTCTGGTGTGTGTGTGTGTGTGTGTGTGTGTGTGTGTGTGTGTGTGAGTGTGTGTAATTCATGGTCGCTGTTGTAGGTAATAATTGAATGGCGTTATTGTTATTATTTATATATTTATTTTATTATTAGTAGTAGTAGTAGTATTACTGTTATTGCTGCTACTGTTATTATTAATTATTATTATTATTATTATTATTATTATTATTATTATTATTATTATTATTATTATTATTATTATTGTTATTATTATTATTATTATTATTATTATTATTATTATTATTATTATTATTATTGTTATTATTATTATTATTATTATTATCATTATTATTATTATTATTATTATTATTATTATTATTATTGGTATTATTAATGTTGTCATTATTATTGGTATAATTATCGTTATTTTTAATATTAGTAGTTGTAGTTCTTGTTGCTGTTATTGTTGACGATGGTGATGTTGTCGCAGCATTACAACTGTTATTATTATTACATAGATACAAGTTATAATCACCGCAGCTTCAAGGACGTAGGAGGCACCAAAGGGGGTGGGGGGGGTGTGGTGGAGCAGCAGAAGACCTCAAGGTGTTGCTAAGAAAACCGGTATTAGCAAGATGTTGTTAAGAAAACCAGTACAGGTATTAGGGAAGATGATGCAGTATGTACGTCATGTAGTGTTATTCTGCGTCTCACTGCCAGGGTCGTGTGTGTGTGTTTGAAATAAGAGCTGGTGCGTATGTGTGAAAGTTTGTTCGCTTGCGTTAACTACGAAGCGTTTAAAGGTAGTGCGCGTACGTAGTATAAGTCAGGTTTGTAGTTTGATGAGTTTTGTGAATTATAGATTGTTCGCCCGCTCCCTCCCCTTCTCTCTCTCAGTTTATTTCACCTGAAGAATAACCACCCTAACGCTGTCTCTCAGGGGGTTAGGTTAGGTTAGGTTAATCTTTAGGTGAAATAAACTAGTGGGTGGTGGGTGGGGGGGGGGATCTCCATGTGTTTCGACAATACGCTTAAGAAATCTGTAAAGAAAACGAAACTAAAAGAAAACTCTAGAGAATTAAACACCCGTGATCAGAGGGCTTGATAGACACTGGTTCCCTGTTGGTGTGTTATGAGGTCAGGCAACAGGTATGATCTGACCAATGACGTCACTGATTGGACGCGCCAGTGGAACCTTAAGATTGGTGTATGTTTTGGCTGCTGTAAACAGATGAAAATTGGTGAAAAAATGGATTCGTCGTAAAATTAAAAAGACTTCCACGAAATGTATTGTAAAGTGGGCGTTTTGTTGTTGATTTTAAAGTTGTTTTGAATATATTACTTACAATATTTATAAAACTGAGCATATCGTTTTTATACTTATTGATATAGAAATTAAAACGATTCGCTGGTGTTACGTTTTTCAGGGTCCTTTTGATAATGATAATGAAACAGTTTATTTAGCCAGAAAAACACAGATACAGATCACTTCAATATTATTTATTGTATTTAATTTATATTTTGTCATTTATATTAGAATATACACATATTTTACAGTGGAGTTAATATCTGGGTTGTATTAAGGTAGAAAAAGAGAACAGAAGCTGTCAGTATCATGTCTTGTCGGCAAATATAATAAGTGCAATGGTATTTCTTATCTATCTACATGACAATTTCTGATATAATGGTTTTGGTGGTACAATAAAGGTAAGAATATAAAGTAGGTATTTCAAAAAGATTAATACTCAGACAATAGATATTTCTTAAGAGATGATTTAAGGGAAGGGAGCGTAGTCTTTGCTGGGATGGGTGGGGGTAAGTTGTTCCACACCTTCACACCGTGATATTTTATGGAGGTCTGGGACTGAGAGGAGCACATGGGGGGTGGCTTTGGGTGTCATAAGTTGTATCTCTGATTATTCCGGAACTATAAATAATTGTTGTCAATCGAGTGATTGACAGATTTGTATACAAATAGGGCACAGCAGTAGGTGTTAATATTATCGAATTTTACTATTTTCATTTTAGCAAATTGTTCGTTAGTGTGATCAGTTTTTTCAAGTAGGTCATTGTCCGCACAACTCTCTTTTGTGCAGTGATCAGAGGTTGTGTTTTTGTTGAGCCAGAGGCCCCCATAGTGTGTGACAGTGTATTAAGTGTTGGTAAACAAGTTCATAATACATTTCTGTCATTGTTGTAAGAGTGAGTGACTGTCGAGTGTGATACATGATACCGCACTGTTTATTGACTTTACTGTGAATGGCTTGTATGTGTTTTCTCTAGCTAAGTTTCTCATCAACAATAACCCCAAGGAATTTAGTATTTTGTTCACGTTTGAGAACTGTAATGCCAAGGTACGGGGAGTCCAAATCTGGGGGTCGGTTTTTCCTTCTGTGAAAGATCGTGTAGTGGGTTTTTCGCGTTTTAAGGTCAGTTTATTGAGTGTTACCCAGGTCCTGACTTTAGTCAATTCAGTGTTCATAGTTCTCAACAAGGAATGGAGGTCTAAGTTGCTGGCATAGAGATTACTATCATCTGCAAATAAGTTGTATTTTAAGAGTGTGCTGGAGTGGACTATGGCATTTATGTACAGTACAACAAGAACAGTGCAGTACCGAGAATGGAGCCTTGGGGGACACCATACAAAATTGGTGAGGAGTCAGAGTGGCGATTATTAAGCGTACATACTGCTTCCTGTTAGACAGATATGAGGTAAACCAATTGTGGGACAGGCCCCTAACGCCGTAATGTTCAAATTTTGAAAGGAGGATGGTATGGTCGACAGTATCGAAGGCTTTAGAGAGGTCCAGGAATATTCCGACTGTCATTAGTAAAGGATAGCAGAGCACTCTCAGTTGAACTTCTAACTCTAAATCCAAACCCTAGAGTCTATAAGGAAATTATTGACATTGCAGAAGGAATTTAGTCTATTACATGCTAGCTTTTCCAGTATCTTGCTCAAGGCTGGGAGGACAGATATGGGGCGGTAGTTCATGAAGAGACCTTTGTCCCCAGACTTTTTATATGCTGGGTGAACTTTAGCAATTTTCAGTTTATCAGGAAAGACACCACTAGTGAAGGAGGAGTTACAAATGTGTAGGAGAACAGGTAGTAATAAGTGGGCTACTTTCTTAATGATGCTCATTGGTATATTGTCTTCGCCTGCTGCTGTATATTTGGACATTTTTATGATGACCAGTAATTCATCTGCTGTGACAGGGGATACGAACAGCTCATTTTGCTGTCTTTTTTGCAGGTAGGCTCTAAATTCCTCATGGTGATCAGGGATGCTCTCTGCAAGATTTTTGCCAACAATGATAACATGATCATTGAAGTGGTTGGTAAGAAGGGCGGGTTCCGTTTTTCTTTTATCATTATCTTGATTTCACTTGTGAGATAGGGTTTGGAGATAGAAACAGTTTTTACTAAGTCTTGGGGGGGGGGGTGGGGGGGAAGCATTTATCAAACAAGCATTGAAAATGGAAGAGAAATTGTAGCTGTTCACGTTAGGGTTGTCGGAGTCATCGACAAGACTCCAGTTAGCATTCATGAAGTTATTTTAAAAAATGAGCAGGTTGTCGGCGCAGTAGTCTCTGTATTGTACTGAGACTCTACTAGACCTTTCAGGTCTTGTGGCTGTTTTATACATGGCAAAAACCGGGAAGTGATCTGAGATATTGTTATAAATAATTCCACTTGGTAGATTGTTAGTAGAGTTGTTAGTCCTGATATGATCTATCACAGTGGCAGAGGTGGCAGTTACTCTAGTGGGTTTGGTTATTGTGTAGAAGAGCTTCGAATGAGAGGTAGCGAGAAGGTCTAATACTGAGGTGTCTCCTGAAATGTAGCAAAGTTTCCTCTCTGAACTTATGATAGAAATAAGTTCCGAAAATTTTTCAAGAAAGTTCCTTACAATAGTGTGGGGTCTTCTGTAGATTACTCCTACTGGGGTATATCGTGTGGCAGGGACACAGCCATTCATGTGCCGTTAGTCCGTCAGTGTATATGACAGGTGGACGGAACAGTTGATCTATGGTTTATTATTATTATTATTATTATTATTATTATTATTATTATTATTATTATTATTATTATTATTATTATTATAGGTATTATTATTATTATTATTATTACTATTATTATTAGCATCATCTTATCATCATCAATATCATTCAACGTTTCAACAACAAAAATCTGACCTTTAGTTAAAAAGTTCACCAACAACAACCCAAAGATTATATTACACGAGGCAAAAGTTCAAATTAATTAAGACTTAATGACTCCTCTAACCTCTAATGACCAGTATGTGATGAGATACATTGATTCATTGTTTGATTGGTTGAATGAGTGATTGATTGATTGAACAGAACAATAACAATAACACTGAAATGACCCTGAGCCTAAATCACGAACACCAATTCACTTCTAGCAGCATTTCACCCTTGTTGCCTTAGATGAAAGTAAAGGGAGGGGGGAAAGGGGGATAACCAAACAGGGGGGACTGCCACGTCATTAGGGGGGTGGGGATAAGGGGCGTATAAAGCAGGATCAGTTCCAAGGTCAACCACCAAACCTACACTACACTCATAGCCTAGGCCCACCTCTCTCTCTCTCTCTCTCTCTCTCTCTCTATTAAACAAAAGGGAAATGAACTAGGGTGGCTAATCTTCAGGTGATCCCATTCGCCTTGTATTATATTTACCCTGTAGTCGACAATAAGGATGATATTAAGGCCCTCCTGTCTCTATGTAATAATTTGTGGTCTTATAGGGTTCTTTCCTTCACTACAGCTGTATGTATCATAATTTGTGCTCTTATAGGGCTTCTTCCTTCACTACAGTTGTATGTATCATAATGTGTGGTCTTATAGGTTTTTCCTTCACTACAGCTATGTATCATAATTTTGTGGTCTTATAGGGTTTTCCTTCACTACAGCTGTATGTATCATAATTTGTGGTCTTATAGGCTTCTTTTTCTTCACTACAGCTGTATGTTTCATAATGTGTGGTCTTATAGGCTTTTTCTTCACACATTGTATGTCTCAATTTGTGCCTATAGGGCTTCTTTCCTTCACTACAGCTGTATATCTCATAATTTGTGGTCTTATAGGGTTTTCCTTCACTAGCTGTATGTATCATAATTTGTGGTCTTATAGGGTTTCTTTTCCTTCACTACAGCTGTATGTATCATAATTTGTGTCTTATAGGGTTTCTTTCCTTCACTACAGCTGTATGTACTCATAATTGTGGTCTTATAGGGCTTTTCCTTCACTACAGCTGTATGTCTCATAATTTGTATCTGGCTTTCCTTCACTACAGCTGTATGTATCATAATTGTGGTCTTATAGGGTTTCTTCTTCTGTCACAGCTATGTCTCATAATTTGTGGTCTTATAGGGTTTTCCTTCACTACAGCTGTATGTATCATAATTTGTAGGTCTTATAGGTTTCTTTCCTTCACTACAGCTATGTCTCATAATTTGTGGTCTTATAGGGCTTTTTCCTTCACTACAGCTGTATGTATCATAATTTGTGGTCTTATAGGTTTTTTCCTTCACTACAGCTGTATGTCTCATAATTTGTGCCTTATAGGGCTTCTTTTCCTTCACTACAGCTGTATGTCTCACTAGGTCTTATAGTTTTTTCCTTCACCAGCTGTATGTATCATAATTTGTGGTCTTATAGGGTTTTTTCCTTCACTACAGCTGTATGTATCATAATTTATGGTCTTATAGGGCTTTTCCTTCACTACAGCTGTGTTTCATAATGTGTGGTCTTATAGGGCTTCTTTTTCCTTCACTACAGCTGTATGTCTATAATTTGTGCTCTTATAGGGCTTTTTCCTTCACTACAGCTGTATGTCTCTAATTTGTGGTCTTATAGGTTTCTTTCCTTCACTACAGCTGTATGTCTCATAATTTGTGGTCTTATAGGCTCACTACAGCTGTATGTATCATAATTTAGGTCTTATAGGTTTTTTCCTTCCTACAGCTGTATGTCTCTATAATTTGTGCTCTTATAGGCTTTTTCCTTCACTACAGCTGTATGTTCCATAATTTGTGGTCTTATAGGGTTTTTTCCTTCACTACAGCTGTATGTATCATAATTTAGGTCTTTATAGGTTTCTTTCCTTCACTACAGCTGTATGTATCATAATTTGTGGTCTTATAGGCTTCTTTTCCTTCACTACAGCTGTATGTTTCATAATGTGTGGTCTTATAGGGCTTTTTCCTTCACTACAGCTGTATGTCTCATAATTTGTGTCTTATAGGCTTTTCTTCACTACAGCTGTATGTCTCATAATTTGTGGTCTTATAGGCTTTTTCACTAGCTGTATGTATCATAATTTGTGGTCTTATAGGGTTTCTTTCCTTCACTACAGCTGTATGTATCATAATTTGTGCTTATAGGCTTTTCTCACTACAGCTGTATGTTTCATAATGTGGTCTTAGGGCTTTTCCTTCACTACAGCTGTATGTCTCATAATTTGTGTCTTATAGGGTTTCTTTCCTTCACTACAGCTGTATGTCTCATAATTTGTGGTCTTATAGGGTTTCTTTCCTTCACTACAGCTGTATGTCTCATAATTTGTGCTCATAGGGCTTCTTTCTTCACTACAGCTGTATGTATCATAATTTAGGTCTTATAGGGTTTATTTCTTCACTACAGTTGTATTTTTGGGTCCATGCATTACAGCCTCATCTGCCTGTGTGTCGGCTGTTCATTAGTCAGGTGTGCGGTGAGGCTATGTAATGTCACTCACCTGTCTTCATTTACGACGTTCATAACCTAACCTAACCCAACCCAACCCAACCTAACCTAACCCAAGTCAACCAACACCAACCCAACCTAACCTAATCCTGTCAACCCACACCAAACCCAACCTAACCTAACTCGTCAACCCAACACCAACCCAACTTAACCCAACTCCAAGTCAACCCAACACCAACCCACCTAACCTAACCTAACCCTCACGTATAAGCGTTAAAAGTCTAATCCTCAGGTGAAATGAGGCTCAGCACCGGCCCAATACTTCTGCAGGGACCGGACGAGAGTCTGCGAGGAGGGTGAAGGAAGGTAAGCACTGTGAGGCTCCGTCAAGACTCACCACCACCAGGACTCCCACGCGTTCGGGATCTATAAACTGGTTAATCCTGACTAATCCTGACTAAACCTGACTAATCCTGACTAATTCTGACTAATCCTAACTAATCCTGAATAATCCTGACTAATCCTGACTAATCCTAACTAATCCTGAATAATCCTGGCTGATCCTGACTAATCCCAGGTAATCCTGACTAATCCTGACTAATCCTGACTAATCCTGGTAATCCTGACTAATCCTGACTAATCCTGACTAATCCCGGCTAATCCTTGACTCCTGGTGGTCTGACACAGGGCCTGGTATGGTAGCCAGAAGGAGGAAAACCATAAATGTAATAAAAAAAGACGATTTTGAGTGGTGTATTGTGTTGAGGAGATGGTGGGTTGGAGGGAGTGGTGGAGGAGGATGGAGGGGAGGGTGGGAGGAGGATGGAGGGAGTAGGGAGGGAGGGATGGAGGGTGGGTAGATGGAGGGAGGATGGAGGGAGTGGTGGGTGGGTGGAGGAGGATGGAGGAGGGGAGGAGGGGATGGAGGGAGGGTGGGAGGGGGAGGAGGAGGGAGGGGTAGGTGGTGGTGGAGGAGGATGGAGGGAATGGTAGGTGGAGGGGAGGGGTGGAGGGAGGGGTAGGAGGGGGGGCAGGATGGAGGGAGGGTGGGAGGGAGGCAGGTGGAGGGAGTGGTAGGTGGAGGGGCAGGGTGAGGGAGGGTAGGTGGGGGGGCAGGATGGAGGGAGGTGGGGTGGAGGGGGGCAGGTGGAGGGAGGGTGGTGGTGGGAGGAGGATGGAGGGAGGGAGTGGTGGAGGGGGGGGCAGGGTGGAGGGAGTGGTAGGTGGAGGGAGTGGTAGGTGAAGGTGGAGGAGGGATGGAGGGAGTGGTAGGTGGAGGGGGCAGGATGGAGGGGAGGGTAGGTGGAGGGTGGCAGGTGGAGGGAGTGGTAGGTGGAGGGGGGGATGGAGGAATGGTGGGGTGGAGGGGCAGGGGGAGGGAGGGTAGAGGGGCAGGATGGAGGGAGTGGGAGGGTGGGAGGGGTAGGGTGGGAGGGGAGGGTAGGTGGGAGGGGCAGGAGTGGAGGGAATGGTAGGTGGAGGGGCAGGGGGTGGAGGGAGGGTAGGTGGGAGGGGGGGGGGCAGAGGGAGTGTAGGTGGTGGTGGAGGAGGATGGAGGGAGTGGTAGGTGGAGGGGAGGAGGATGGAGGGAGTGGTAGGTGGAGGGGGCAGGGGGAGGGAGGGAGGTGGGGGGGGCAGGATGGAGGGAGTAGGAGGAGGATGGAGGGAGTGGTGGGGAGAGGGGCAGGGGTGGGAGGAGAAGTAGATGGAGGGAGTGGTAGGTGGAGGAGTGGTAGGGGAGGGGCAGATGGAGGGGTGGTAGGTGGAGGGGGCAGGATGGAGGGAGTGGTGGTGGAGGGTGGCAGGTGAGGGAGTGTAGGTGGAGGGGGCAGGATGGAGGGATGGTGGGTGGAGGGCAGGATGGAGGGAGGGTGGTGGAGGAGGGAGGTGGAGGTGGAGGAGGATGGAGGAGGGTAGGTGGAGGGGGGAGGAGGATGGGAGGGAGGGTAGGGAGGGGGCAGGGTGGGAGGGAGGGGTAGGTGGTGGGGGGAGGAGGATGGAGGGAGGGTAGGTGGAGGGGAGGAGGATGGAGGGAGGGTAGGTGGAAGGGGCAGATGAGGGAGGGTAGGTGGGAGGGGGGGCAGGGATGGAGGGGAGTGGGGGGAGGATGGGAGGGAGGGAGGGGGGGCAGGGGAGGGAGAGAGATGGAGGGAGGGTAGGTGGGAGGGAGTGGTGGGAGGGGCAGGATGGAGGGGAGGGGTAGGGGGAGGGGGGAGGGGATGGAGGGAGTGGGTGGGAGGGGGTAGGGTGGAGGGAGTGGTAGGTGGAGGGGGGCAGGATGGAGGGAATGGTAGGTGGAGGGGGCAGGATGGAGGAGGGTGGGAGGGAGTGGGAGTGGGGAGGAGGATGGAGGGTGGTAGGTGGAGGGGGCAGGATGGAGGGGAGTGGTAGGTGGAGGAGGTAGGTGGAGGGGGGCAGATGGAGGGAGGGTAGGTGGAGGAGTGGAGGTGGAGGCAGGATGGAGGGAGTAGGAGGAGGATGGGAGGGAGTGGTAGGTGGAGGGGGCAGGGGTGGAGGGAGAAGTAGATGGAGGGGAGTGGGGGAGGAGGGTAGGGAGGGGCAGGATGGAGGGGAGGTGGGGTGGAGGGGCAGGATGGAGGGAGTGGGGAGGGTGGGCAGGGGTGGGGAGGGAGGGTAGGGAGGGGGCAGGATGGAGGGAATGGTAGGTGGAGGGTAGGGGGGAGGTGGGGAGGTAGGTGGAGGGGCAGGATGAGGGAGGTAGGTGGGAGGGTGGCAGGGTGGAGGGAGGTAGGTGGGAGGGGGCAGGATGGAGGGAATGGTAGGTGGAGGGGGCAGGTGAGGGAGGGGTAGGTGGAGGGGCAGGTGGAGGGAGTGTAGGTGGTGGTGGGAGGGAGGATGGAGGAGGGGTGGGAGGGGAGGAGGATGGAGGGAGGGTAGGTGGAGGGGGCAGGATGGAGGGAGTAGGTGGAGGGGGCAGGATGGAGGAGTGGTAGGTGGAGGGAGGGTAGGTGGAGGTAGGAGGATGAGGGAGTGGTAGGTAGGGGGCAGGATGGAGGGAGTGGTAGGTGGAGAGTGGTAGGTGGGAGGGGGCAGGATGGAGGGGAGTGGTAGGTGGGAGGGGAGGATGGAGGGAGGGTAGGTGGAGGGGGGTAGGAGGAGGGAGAAGATGGAGGGAGGGTAGGTGGAGGGAGTGGTAGGAGGGCAGGATGGAGGAGTGGTAGGTGGGAGGGGGCAGGATGGAGAGGGTAGGTGGAGGGGGCAGGATGGAGGGAGTGGTAGGTGGAGGGGGGGGCAGGGGTGGAGGAGTGGTAGGTGGAGGGAGGCAGGATGGGAGGGAGGGATAGAGAAGATAGAGGGAGGTATGATACATTGATATAAGGAATAGAGAAAAAGTGAGGGAAGGTGTAGTAGGAGGGTGGGCTAGAGGATAGATGGAGGAGGTGTGAGAGAATGAAGTAGAGATGAGAGAAGAGAGAACCATAGAAGGAAGATGGAGAACAATAAGAAGGAAGGGAAGGAAGGAGGGAGGGGAGAGGAGAAGTAGACAGTAAAGTTGAAGATGGTAGGAGACAAGTAATTCAATACTTCCTTTCTCCCCTTCTCTCCCTTCTAACGTCCCCCCCTCTCATCCCATCTCCACTCTTTTCTTCTCTCTCGTCTCTTTCCTATTCCTTATCTCCCTCTTCCTCCTTTCTTCTTCATCCACTACTTCTCTTCCTATCCTATTTCCTTCCTCCCCACCACCTTCCTTTCCTCTCTCATCTCTTCCTTCCTTTCCTAACCTCCATTCCTTCCCTCATCCCCACCTTGCCTCACCTGCCTCTCCTTCTCTCTTACGTCCTTGCACCTTTTCCTATCCCTTCCCCACGCTCTTCCGGCATCCCTCTTCCTTATCCTTTCCTTCACTCTCTTCTTTCCTTCCCTTCCTTCTTCTCTCCCTATACCCTTCCGCCATCCTCTTCTTTTCTCTCCTCTCACGCCTCTTTTCCTCTCGGTCGCCACACTGTAGGAGTCAGCCAAAGAGATTCTCACTACAACACATAGAACTCAATGTAGACAACACTTCCCTCAGGTGTGCTGGAGGTAATTAGCCTGACCTGCCCGGAGGACCCACCTGACGCTCCCTCACACAAACCTACCTCGCCTTGATCTTCGTCAGTAGTTCTTTAATAGTAACAATGTGGGTGCTAATGGTGTGTAATAATAATAATAAATAATAATAATAATAATAATTAACGGTTTATTGAAAAAGTTCTGCAGCCCGAAGGCTGAAAATATACATTGGACATAAATGACTTATTACATACATTGGTGGTTTAAAGCCTTCATTAGAGAAAGGTAAAGGAACATACAGTGAACATACAGATTAATGTAGATGTTGAACAGCAAACTCGTAGTAAATCCCTCCCAGATGGTGTTAGGAGGACCTCATGTGTAGTAGTTCCCCAGATGTTGAATGAGGGAACTGCGTGTGTGTACCTTCTAGATGGTGTTATGAGGGGCCTCAACGTGGTGTAGTAATTCCCTCACAGATGATGGTGAGGACCTCACGGTGTAGTACCCTCACAGATGGTGTTATGAGGGACCTCACGTGGTGTAGTAATTACCTCACAGATGGTGTTATGAGGGACCTCACGTGGTGTAATTACCCACAGATGGTGTTATGAGGACCTGGTAGTAATCCTCACAGATGGTGTTATGAGGGGCCTGACGTGGTGGTAATCCCTCACAGATGGTGTGAGAAGGACTTGACGTGGTGTAGTAATTCTCAGATGGTGTTATATGAGTGAGGTTTGTCCCAGGCCTTCCTATCGTAGACGGATTAACACATCGGTGGTTGTTGTTGGGTCTCGCGGGGGCCGTTATCACTGGTACCTGGGACCTCACTGTGTAGGTTAACTTGGGTATGACTCGGCTGTTACTGTTGAGTTGTTCTCACTGACTTAAGCACTGTTCACCACTGTTCACCCTGTTCAACACTGGTTCCGTTCCTTTCCTAAATGAAATTGTAACTTGGCGAGAACTTGTTGATATTCCGGTGGGGAGGAGGGTTCAGGGGAGCAGTTGGTATGGGCCAACTTAATAGTTGACCTGGCTGCCCCAGAGGAGCGCCAGGTACGTCTTGACCCCTTCCAGGTCGAGCGAGATGTTGTGTGTGTGTGTGTGGTAGTAGTAATTGTTGCTGGAATAGTAATTTTGTTGTTGTTGTTGTTGTTGTAGTAGTAGGATAGTTGATAAGATAGGTGGAAAAGGTATGGCGATAAGGAGAGGTTGGAGGCCATAGTCAAACTAAGTAATAGTAATAGAAGTAGAGGTGGCAGTGTTTGTCCTCCGTGGTCTACCTCGGTGGGGACATATAGTGGGAACAGGAATATCACATTGTGTTGGTTACACCACTCTTGCCACTGTCACTGAAGGTTCACCTTATCCTGTATTGCAGTAATTGCAAATATTTTTATGGAAAATCAATGATCTCCCGGCATGCCTGCCTGTCAGCTCACAGCCCGGCCTGGGCTAAGTAGGCTCACCTCAGTGGACGGGACCGCTGCTGTGACAGTGTTGAAGGTCTATTATTTTCTTTGGCGTTGTCAGCGCCCACATGCAAACAAACACCCCCAATACAGCCAACCAACTCCTGCCCGCAGCCCACCTCTACCCATCTTCACTCACCCGACCAAGCAAGATTTTATTACCTGCATCAGTGTGACCATAGAGGTTGTGACTGCTCCTGTTCCGCTGTATAATTCTCGAGCTTGTGTGGCTCTTGTCCCCTCCCAAGGGTGGCCCACAACCCTCACGCACGAAGTTCCCTGTATCCGGACACCGCTGGTCAACCTGTCACCTCTCTGCCCACTCCAAAAAACCTGAACTTCTTAATCGGCCTGTAGCAGGGACTCTTTATTCCATCGTTATGAAAGCCACCGCCTATCCCAGCATAAAGTCACCCTTGCTCTACCACCGAGACAAGGAGGAATGGGAATCACTAACCCTCAGAGAGCTTGCCAGTGATCATCAGAACTGTCAAGCTCACGGCAGCCCTTACTGAGCACTTAGTCGCTCAAAATACCGCAAATGGGGTAGACGCCAACGAATTATACAAAATTAGACGTTTATGAGACAGAAACGGCTACACAGCCAAAACGAAAAAATTTCTACAAATCGCCGAGATCGCAAAGAGAAAAAGTAGATGTAGCACAGGAGGTGGCGCCGCAAACTGGCTAACAGCTTTATCGATAAGTACAAAGGACTTCAGCCTAATAAACAAGAATTCACATATACCATTGCTCTTGAGGTGCAGTAGTGGGAGGCATGCCTCACACGTGGAAGATCCTATGACATCAACCATGCCACAGTGTGCAAGAAGGGAGGTTTGGTTGGCATGAGGCCTGCCAAACACAACGAATGAAGCCCGTGTGGACGTTAGTAGTAGAATTAACGTAGGAGCGTAGTAGCAGTAGTTATTGTTGTTGTTGTTGTAGTAGTAGTAGTAGTAGTAGTAGTAACGACCGGAACAAACACATTGCGGGTGTGTAATCGTTGTGTCCAGCAGATGTCGATCTTTCTCAACTTCCCTACATGCTCCCCGACGCCCCAAACGGACAAGCCAACCGCCCAGTGTCTCAACCTCATATATATACGTCACAGCTTACGCAACACGAATTCCACTGACCAAACAACAGTACCATTAACAGTAAACACTGATTTAAAATGACAACTGATATAAATAGGGTGATTAAATTGACCTTGTGACTAAAAATGATCTTCATCGCCACTGAAACACTAAGAAGCACCTGAAACGGAAATAATTCTTCCCCTTGGTGTTCTCATGTGAAATGTACGATGACACAATTGCCAAAACAAACTGACCAACTAGACGCGGTGCCAGGATTCACTTAAAGTAAGTATCACCAAACTTATGCGCTAACATTTCCTTACTAGCCATTTTCACCAGCTAGGTTACAAGACCCACGGTTATGATCTAATAGCTGATTGTAACTAGTTGCAGCAGACAAAGCTTCATCAATGATTTCAAGACCAGTTACAGTGAGTTCCATAATGTCTTCAACTCAATATTAACTTAATCGATATAACAAACACCACATTAGATTAACCGATAGAAAATCACCGATATACAAATAGATTAACTTTATATTGACTGATTGATTTACAAGGACATGCTTAAGAGAGAATTGATCGAGTTTATATTATTATTATTTTCCTCAGTAATGCTTGGAAAAACACGGGTTGATGGAGGCTGATGTGTGCTGCCGAGTCACTGAGAAGTTAACTTACTTGAGGTGGTCAAGGCTGATAAGGTAATAAGGGTAATTAGGTGATCTGTAACGAGGAGACATACAGGTTGAACAGTAGTGATGTACCAGGAGGCCCCACGAACGAGGTGTGGAGGCATAGCTGGCAGGTACGCAACAGGGTTCCCTAGCATGGGTCAACTTGACCTTCGCGGGACGAATAAGTTTTTTCTTATGTGCAAGGGGCAAGGGCAGCGGCATGTTATAAAAAACACCAACCGCCGTGAATGAACCTCACTGGACACCTCTGTGGTCACCAGGCTGTATGGTGTTTACGTAACCTCATCCTTTCCGATATCTGTCTCATATTGCTCTAAGAACGTTCTAGCCCAGAAGCCTTAATAATTCAACATTTTCTTTAATCAACAACTGCGCCACCCTCTACCGATATCTGTCTGTTAACAACTTTGTCTTAAGTTCCAATTTATGATTTATATATTTCAACATTTATACAAATCATATAGTACGCATTACTGTAGTTGGTCGTCCGGAAAGCTTCCTCAGACACGAACGAACTGATGGGTACAGATTATAACTGTGACACATTGCATATAATATTTCTTTGTATCTGTAAAAAGGACGCGATTAGACACCTGTTGTCGAGGCTTGAGGTAACAAACAGCTTTATACTGCACAATTCACCAGAATATGGCGACTGAAAGATCCAACATTATATAGAAAAAATAAAAGCGTGATTTATAACATATCTACAATATGGCTACGCAATTAAGGTCTCTGAAACACAGTAAAGATTCAAAAAATATGATTAAGATAAAAACAATAAACACAACTTATAAACCAGTCTACATATGTGTAAAAGGTGACTAAAGCCATGCTGTTGGTCAAAATATTAACCATCCTAACAACAAAAAATATATTTTCAAAGCTTTTTTTTTAATATTATGATTTTTTAACAATAATAACCTAATGTATTACAATACAGATTATGAACAAAAATACAAGTAATTATATATGACTTATGCTTCTATCAGCAATATCAATAAAAAATCAAAAATGAAATAAGAGCTATCAGTTAGGTAATAGAGACCACAGATGGGTTAAGTAGGTCATGCAGTGCCCACCCAAGTTAAGACATTATGGAACTATGACAACAACGCCCTGACCTGAGAAATATTTGAGGTGGAGAGGATGAGGAAGACTGAGAGGTGAGGTGAGAAGACCCTTGAGAGGTGTGAGGTGAGAAGACTTTGAGAGGTGAGGGGAGGAAGACTGAGAGGGTGAGCAAGACTTGAGAGGGTGAGGGGAGGAAGACTTAGAGGGGAGGAAGACTTGAGAGGCGATGGAAGAGGAAGACCTGAGAGGGTGAGGTGAGGAAGACCTTGAGAGGGTGAGGGCATGAACATCGAGAGAGGAGCAAGACTTGAGAAAGAAAGGAAAACTTGAGAGGGTGAGGGGAGGAAGACTTTGAGAAGGTAAGAGAGAAGACTCTTGAGAGGGTAGGAAGACTTGAGAGGGTGAGGGAGGAAGACTCTTGAGAGTGAAGGGAAGAAGACCTTTGAGAGGGCAGAGAGAAGACTTTAAGAGGAAGAGGAAGATGAAAGGCTTAGGAGAAAGACTGAGATAATGAAGGATGAGAAAGACTCAACCACTACATCCCTCCAGCCAAGGCTTATCCTCCCTCCCTCCCCCTTCCCCCTCCCCCCTTGGGTTAAGAACCAAGATGATCACTACTTCAACCTATTAGGCACACTCACAGCCAAAACTTCTCGAATGTTGTGTCAATTGATCTGCGCTTGTTCCTCATTCACTTACGCGTCACACACACCCACACGTCTCTAATTACTATCCCTTCGTTCATTCCCTTTGTCTCTCTTCTTTCTCTCTCTCTTTATCTAACCTGAGTTATATTAAGAGCCAGTGATCTGGGTCCGTCGCAAGATTGCCTCCGTGATATATTGCTTCTGTCGTTTACTTCATTGAATATAACTTGTTTTTAGGATACCAGATAATGCACTAATTTATAGTAAAGCTGTTATTATTATTATTATTATTATTATTATTATTATTATTATTATTATTATTATTATTATTATTATTATTATTATTATTATTATTATTATTATTATTAATATTATTATTATTATTATATCATCATCATTAAGAACAAGTGTCTCATTAATTCATCGTTACACTCTGCTTCCATCTGTCTCCCGTCAAGTGCAGAACAGTGTTATCCACCGTCCACCACCTGGCTGATAGGTACTGACAGTAGGCTGGTATACCTGTCACTATTATATCAGTTTGTGTTCACCTTAGTTTCAAGATCAGGAATTTTTTATTTATTGAGTTATTTACTGTTATTTACTTATTTCTGAGTTATTTACTGCTATTGACTGTTATTGACTTATTTACGGAGTTATTTACAGGAGTTATTTTCTGGGTAATTTTCAGAGTTCAATGCTGTGGCATATTAGTCTCAGAAAATTATTGGTTCTCTCAGTCAAGGAGTCATATTCGAGGTGTGAGGGTTGGCGACCCGACCCACCTCTCCAAATGGGTTTTTTTCGGACATTAGCTCACTTGAACAGGTCAGTTTATAATGACCCACATCAAGAACCTCGAAGGAAAATATAATATAATACACAATAAATAATAATGATAATAATAATAATAATAATAATAATAATAATAAATATAATAATAATAATATATATATATATAATAATAATAATAATAATAATAATAATAATAATAATAATAATAATAATAATAATAATAATAATAATAATAAAAAAAAAAAAAAATAATAACAATAATATTAATGATAATACAATTAATTACAATTAATAAAAGTAAATAACAATTATATATAAAATATTAATACCAATAATAAAAATAATAAATAATAAAGACCCATAATAAAAAAAAGATCAATAGTGAGAAACAATATATGTATGTTTGTTGTCAATAGAAGAAAACAATTGAGACCCTGCAGTGTGTAAATGAAGCAGAAAGTCAGATCAGCAACCTGGGACTTGGTCACGTGGGCAGCAGGGTCAGTAGATGTTGGGAATAGATGTTGATGAATACTGATGCATGGGTGTAACCAGTCTCTTCTTCGTCTTCCTCATCCTCCTCCTCCTCCTCCTCCTCCCTCCCTCCTCCTCCTTTCTCCTCCTCCTCTCCCTCTTCTCCTCCTCCCCCCTGTCCTCCTCCTCCTCCTCCTCCTCCTCCTCCTCCCCTCCTCATCCTCCTCCCCTCCTCCTTTCTCCTCCTCCTCCTCCTCCCTCCCTCTCCTGTCCTCCTCCTCTCCTCCTCCTCCTCCTCCCTCCTCCTCTCCTCCTCCTCCTCCCTCCTGTCCTCCTCCTCCTCCTCCTCCTCCCTCCTCCTCCTCCTCCTCCTGTCCTCCTCCTCCTCCTCCTCCCTCCTCCTCCTCCTCCTCCTCCTCCTCCTCCTCCCCTCCTCCTCCTCCTTCTCCTCCTCCTCCTCCTCCTCCTCCTCTCCTCCAACACTGTATGGGTCCTCGTGCCACAGGGTTGACTCACCATCTCCCTGCCATCTGGTGAAGTGACAGCTGTTCGTTGGCTACTGCTTATTACACTGTTACTTATTACCTCACACTCGACCCATCAAGGACGACCTCACCCTCAACAATGTGTAGGAGGGAGGAGAGGTAATTAAATAACTCAGTGACTTTTTTCTCCAGGTACAGTGATTAGACGTGTTTATTGTGGATGGTCTTGCCTGTACGTGTCCAAAGTCCAAGGCTCATATGATAAAAATTCCACGTAAATCAAGATAACAGAATGAACTGAACTGGTTGACTTGAGTCTTTGCGTCATGGAAGGTTAAACCAACGGTATCAGTGGATTAAACTATTATCCTCAAAGGGTTAAACCATCGTCATGAAAGGGTTAAAACAGCATCACCATCATCGGGTTAAACCATTGTTATCAGTGGATTAAACTATTATCCTCAAAGGGTTAAACCATAGTCGAAGGGTTAAACCATCGTTATCAAAGGGTTAAACCATAGTCATGAAGGGTTAAACCATAGTCATCAAGGGTTAAACCATAGTCATCAAGGGTTAAACCATAGTCATCAAGGGGTTAAACCATCGCCATCAAAGAGTTAAACCAAAGTCATCAAAGGGTTAAACCATAGTCATCAAAGGGTTAAACCATAGTCATCAAAGGGTTAAACCATAGTCATCAAGGGTTAAACCATAGTCATAAAGGGTTAAACCATAGTCATCGGGTTAAACCATCGCCATGAAAGAGTTAAACCAAAGTCATCAAGGTTAAATCAGCGTCATCAAAGAGTTAAACCATAGTCATCAAAGGGTTAAACCATAGTCATCAAGGGTTAAACCATAGTCATCAAAGGTTAAACCATAGTCATCAAGGGTTAAACCATCGCCAGAAAGAGTTAAACCAAAGTCATCAAAGGGTTAAATCAGCGTCATCAAAAGAGTTAAACCATAGTCATCAAAAATTAAACCATCGTCATCAAAGGGTTAAGAGTATCAAGGGGTTAACCCAGTCATCAATGAGTTAAAACCATAGTCATCAAGGGTTAAACCATCGCCATCAAAGGGTTAAACCAGTCATCAATGAGTTAAACCATGGTCATCAAGGGGTTAAACCATCGTCTCAACTCTCAACTCTGAATCAGCTGATAGATAACATGCAGTAGTTAAGAGACATCGAATGGAGAGTTACCCTTATCTTCTCTCACCTGTTGATTAATCCACCTTATATCTACCTGGGGGGTAAGTTAAGTTAGGTTAGGTTTGGTTTTAAGTTTGTTAGGTTAGTTATGTTAGGTTTGTTGGTTTTGTTTTGATTAGGTTTAGTTTGTTAGTTAGGTTATGTTAGGTTTGGTTGGTTTTTTTAGATTAAGTTAAGTTTGGTTAGGTTAGGTTAGGTTAGGTTTGGTTGGTTTTGTTTAGATTAGGTTAAGTTTGGTTAGGTTAGTTATGTTAGGTTTGGTTGGTTTTGTTTAGATTAAGTTGTTTGGTTAGATTAAGTTTAGGTAGAAGATGAAAAAGGTAAGAATCTTTTAAAAGCTGCTTACCTAAGTCAAGTAGATGCGGGTGGTGAAGTGCTCTTCAGTTTAAACTACTATCTTTTTTTCGCTTCTGAGAATTTTGTGGAATCAACGCCAGACCAAAACAGACTCGTCACCCAACACCCTTCAGCTCCTCAGACTCGTCTCATTACCCTTAACACCGCAGGCTTGAGCTAAGGACACCCTGACCATCACCCCTTGATCCCACAGTATCAGGTGTTGATTTTATTTCATTGGTTTCTGTAGATGTGAGAATCTGTTTACGTAGTTCACCTCAGCTATGACAAAAGGACTTCAAAACTACACGAAGT
>NW_024741287.1:85000-95000 GCF_018991925.1 Homarus americanus
CACAGGACCAGAACTATACACAGGACCAGAACCACACCAGGACCAGAACCTACACCAGGACAGAACCATACAGGACCAGAACATACACCAGGACCAGAACTATACCAGGACCAGAACCATACACAGGACCAGAACCATACCAAGGACCAGAACTATACACCAAGGACCAGAACTATACAGGACCAGAACTATACACAAGGACCAGAACTATACACCAGGACCAGAACTATACACCAAGGACCAGAACCATACACCAGGACCAGAACCATACAAGGACCAGAACTATACACCAAGGACAGAACTATACACCAGGACCAGAACCATGCAAGGACCAAGACCATACACCAAGCCAGAACTATACCAAGGACCAGAACTATACACCAGGACAGAACTATACAGGACCAGAACCATACACCAAGGACCAGAACCATACAAAACCCACAGGACCAGAACTATACACCAGGACCAGAACTATACCAGGACCAGAACTATACACAGGACCAGAACTATACAGGACCAGAACTACACAGGACAGAACCATACACCCAAGGACCAGAACCATGCACAAGGACCAGGGCACACACAAGGACCAGAACACACAAGGACCAGAACCATACACCAAGGACCAGAACCTACACCAGGACCAGAACTATACACCAGGACCAGAACTACACCAAGGACCAGAACTATACACCCAAGGACCAGAACCATACACAGGACCAGAACCATACCAAGGACCAGAACCATACAAGGACAGAACTATACACCAAGGACCAGAACTAGCACAGGACCGAACTACACACCAGGACAGAACTATACACCAGGACCAGAACCATGCAGGACAGAACCATACACAGGACCAGAACCATACACAAGGACCAGAACCATACCAGGACCAGAACTATACACCAGGACAGAACCATACAGGACCAGAACCATACACACCAGGACCAGAACTATACACAGGACAGAACTATACAGGACAGAACCATACACCAAGGACCAGAACCATACACAGGACCAGAACCATACACCAGGACCAGAACCATACACCAAGGACCAGAACTATACACCAGGACAGAACCATACAAGGACCAGAACCATACACCAGGACCAGAACCATACAGGACAGAACCATACACCAGGACCAGAACTATACACAGGACCAGAACCATACCAGGACCAGAACTATACACAAGGACCAGAACTATACACCAGGACCAGAACCTACACAGGACAGAACATACACACAAGGACCAGAACTATACACAGGACAGAACCATACAGGACCAGAACCACCAAGGAACAGAACCATACAGGACCAGACATACACCCAAGGACCAGAACTATACACCAAGGACCAGAACCATACACCAAGGACCAGAACTATACACCAAGGACCAGAACCATACACCAAGGACCAGAACCATACAGGACCAGAACTATACACCAGGACCAAACTATACCAGGACCAGAACCTACACCAAGGACCAGAACCACACAAGGACCGAACCATACACAAGGACCAGAACCATACACCAGGACCAGACTATACACAGGACCAGAACCATACAGGACCAGAACCATACACAAGGACCAGACAACACCAAGGACCAGAACCATACCCAAGGACCAGAACTATACACAGGACCAGAACCATACAAGGACCAGAACTATACACAGGACCAGAACTATACCAGGACAGAACCATACCAGGACCAGAACTATACAGGACAGAACCATACAGGACCAGAACCATACACAGGACAGAACATACACAAGGACAGAACCATACACAGGACCAGAACACCACACCAAGGACCAGAACCATACACAAGGACCAGAACCATACACAGGACCAGAACCACTACAAGGACCAGAACCATACACAGGACCAGAACTATACACAGGACCAGAACTACCCAGGACCAGAACTATACACCAAGGACAGAACTATACACCAGGGACCAGAACCAAGGACACAAGGACCAGAACGTGTGTACGTGAGGCAGACAGAGGTGGGGAAAGCGATCAGGAATGACTCGTGTTGGTGTAATACGGTCAATCGTTCTCGCTGTCAAGGTCTGCTCCCTAGTACTGTACAGCGTGAGTACCTGCACCTTCACACACACACACACACACACACACACACACACACACACACACACACACACATAAGTAAAAACACAGGTACTTCATGTAAGATCTATAGACGACATAACTGGTAACTTTGTTCTTATTGTGACTAGTTATTCAGCACCTGAGCTGAATATAGAGTATTCTGGATATGGAGTTTATTATTATTATTATTATTATTATTATTATTATTAATATTATTATTATTATTATTATTATTATTATTATTATTATTATTATTATTATTATTATTAATATTATTAATATTATTATTATTATTATTTTTTTTGTCATTATTATTATTATTATTATTATTATTATTATTATTATTATTATTATTATTATTTTTTTTTTTTTTATTATTGTCATTATTATTATTATTATTATTATTATTATTATTATTATTATTATTATTATTATTATTATTATTATTATTATTTTTATTATTATAAATTATTATTATTATTATTATTATTATTATTATTATTATTATTATTATTATTGTTATTATTATTATTATTATTATTATTATTAACATTATTATAATTTTTATTATTATTATTATTATTATTATTATTTTATTGTTGTTATTATTTTTTATTATTATTATTATTATTATTATTATTATTATTGTTATTGTTATTATTATTATTATTATTATTATTATTATTATTATTATTATTATTATTATGTTAGTATTATTATTATTAATTATATTTATTGTTATTTATTTGTTATTTATTGTTATTATTATTATTGTTTGTTGTTACTTGCTACTACTACTACTAATAATAATATTAATTGATAATTAGTGCATTAGTAGAATTGTTTTTTGTTATTATTATTACTATTATTATTATTATTATTATTATTGTTTTTATTATTATTATTATTATTATTATTACTATTATTATTATTATTATTATTATTATTATTATTATTATTATTATTATTATTATTATTATTATTACTATTATTATTATTATTATTATTATTTTATTATTATTTTTATTATCATTATTATTGTTGTTTTTTTTTGTTACTACTACTACTACTACTAATAATAATAATAATAATAATATTATTATTATTATTATTATTATTATTATTATTATTATTATTATTATTATTTTATTATTATTATTAATATTATTATTATTATTATCGTTAGTATTATTATTATTATTATTAATATTGTTATTGTTATTATTGTTATTGTTATTATTATTATTGTTGTTATTTACTGCTACTACTACTACTACTACTACTACTACTAATAATAATATTAGTAGTAGTAAAATTAGTAGAATTGTTTTGTTATTATTATTACTATTATTATTATTATTATTTTTTATTATTATTATTATTATTATTATTACTATTATTATTATTATTATTATTATTATTATTATTATTATTATTATTATTATTATTATTACTATTATTATTATTATTATTATTATTTTATTATTATTTTATTATCATTATTATTGTTGTTTTTGTTCTACTACTACTACTAAATAATAATAATAATATTATTATTATTATTATTATTATTATTATTATTATTATTATTATTATTATTATTATTTTATTATTATTATTATTATTATTATTATTATTATTATTATTATTATTATTATTATTATTAATATTATTATTTTATTATTATTATTATTATTATTATTATTATTATTATTATTATTATTATTATTATTATTATTATTATTATTATTATTATTAATATTATTATTTTATTATTATTATTATTATTATTATTATTATTATTATTATTATTATTATTATATATGCTGTTTCCCCTCTCTTACATCAATAAACCCTTACATAAGACCCTCACCCAAACCTGATGGCGGCGTCAGTGTTGTTCGTAAAAATTAAAGGCACATTGAAATCTTCCGCAGAGGATTTTTTTTATAATTTATCATGTACGACGTTGCCCTCTGTTGCCTAGCGGGATGATAACGACATTCAAGGAAGAGTGTCTGGTTCATGGTGGTGGGTGGAGGGGCAGGAAGGGCGAGGAAGGAAGGGGGTCTGTTTACGCAGGCGTGACGAGATGTGCGCGTCAGTGTCAGGCAACATCCGGTGGTCCCAGATGCTCGCCCTGCCAGACTCCAGCCTATGGGGAGATTCCTCGTGTCTTATTGAGAACTTCGCTGTCGCTATGTGGCTGTACGGTAGTGTTTAGTGTAAGGATAGTTATACATAGGGGGAAACAGGAGACTGTACATAACCTGGATTTAACTTCCAATTTTATAACGTGGAAATTATTAGACAATACCACTGATATTAGATGTAGCGTTTGACCTTCTAAGTAAGTTAAAGAATGTGACGGTGCATCTCAAGGAGAGTTCAGGGGCGCTCGGGGGGACGCTGTCGTGTACCCTGTCCCCTTAACTGGGTAGAGGGAGATGTTTAAATGTTTGTGTTCAACCTGATGGATAGTTATATTTTACAGACCCGCCAACCGATAATATTATCATTTTGTAACAATTGGACAGTTTTGGGTCCAGATCCTCAATGAACCGCGTACAACAACAACAACAACAATAATAATAATAATAATAATAATAATAATAATAATAATAATAATTAACGGATTATTGAAAGAACATGGCATCCCAAATGGCTGAAAATTTACTGTACAGTCAACAGAGATGATGAAAGTTACATAATTGGGGAATGGATCACTTGATTGACAAATTATATACCCCGGTAAAAAAAAATTCTTTCAGGAGAGTCCGATGAATTTTGAACTGAACAATCTATACGCAGGGCGACCATTGCGAGGTATGCCTCAAGGGCCAGAAGGTCATACTACGGAACATTTCAACACAGTAACAAAACAAAAGTAAGATTAGCAGGGAATGAACACACTGGTTAACTACGAGTTGATAATTTTTACAATGTTTGGGACTGGGCTGTTCTTTTAGTGTCCATCAGCAATTCGCGTGTGGTGAAGATGATGCTGAAGCTTCTCCCAAAATTTGCAGATGAGGATGATGATGGTCAGGAAGCCGAGAGGGTCAGTGAGTTGAGCGCTTCTTGATATGTGGAGTAGGAAGGGGAGAGAATAATTTTGCACTTTTCTCGGTGTTTACGTTGTGTGGCATTTAGGGAGGAAGACCAGGTGGGGAGGCTAGGTGAGCTTGGGAAGTATGAATGTTGTGTAAACACTGAGGAACTCAGGTGCAGGACTCAGGGACTTGAGTCGGCGGAGGAGGTGGAGACGGAAACTGGAGGATTTGACAAATGTACTGTATGGATTTAGTTTGTTGTCTATGGTGACGCCAAGGAGCTTAGTGAAGTCTAATGGTGTGTTGGGACCTAAAGTAATGGAGGGAGGAGGGACATTGTGTGTGTGTGTGTGTGTGTGTGTGTGTGTGTGTGTGTGTGTGTGTGTGTGTGTGTGTGAGACGGTAACTCTACACCCGTGTCGGCTGCTACTAAGAGAGGAGGGTTTCGTTGCCATGATGTACTGCGTAGAAAGCTGTATACCATGCCAAGGTCCCTCACATCCCTCTCACCACTCTCACCTCTCCTACTCTCTCTCTACCTTATTACCACTCTCACCTCTCTCACCACTCATCTCTCTCACCACCCACACCTCTCTCACCCTCACACCTCTCCTCACCACCTCTCTCACCACTCCTCTCTCACCACCCCCCTCTCCACCACACCACTCTCACCTCTCTCACCACTCACACCTCTCTCCCTCTCCACCTCTCTCCACCACTCTCCTCTCTCCCCACTACCTCTCTCCCCACCTCTCTCACCCTCACACCTCTCTCACCATTCACCTCTCACCCTCCACCTCTCTCACCACCTCACACCTCTCTCACCATTCCCTCTATCATCACTCACACCTCTCTCCCCTCCCTCTCACCACTCCACACCTCTCACCACTCACCTCTCTCACCACCTCCCTCTCCTCCCCCTCCCCACCTCTCTCCACTCACACCTCTCTTACCTCACACCTCTCTCCACTCCCACCTCTCTCACCCACCTCTCCCTCACCCTCACCCCCCTCTCTCACTCATCTCTCTCACCCTCACACCTCTCTCTGTCCACACCTCTCTTACCCTCACACCTCTCTCACCACTCCCCACCTCTCCCACTCCACCTCTCTCACCTCACACCTCTCTCACCACTCCACCTCTCTCACCACTCACACCTCTCACCCCTCACACCTCTCTCCCACCTCACCTCTCTCCTCACACCTCTCTCCCCTCACCTCTTTCCCACCACTCACCTCACCACTCACACCTCTCTCACCACTCACACCTCTCCCCTCCACCTCTCTCCCCTCCCACCTCTCACCCCACACTCCTCTCTCCACCTCCTCTCTCCCACTCACCTCTCTCACCTCCCCTCTCTCCCACCCTCTCACCTCTCTCCCCTCACACCTCTCCCACCCTCTCCCACCTCTCTCACCACTCACACCTCTCTCTCTCCCTCCCCACCTCTCACCCACTCACCTCTCTCCCACCCACACCTCTCTCTCACCCTCACACCTCTCTCCTCCTCACCTCCACCCTCTCTCCACCACTCCCACACCCCTCTCACCACTCACACCTCTCTCACCACCCACACCCTCTCACCACTCACACCTCTCTCACCACTCACCTCTCACCACTCACACCTCTCTCACCTCACCTCTCTCACCTCCTCACCTTCTCACCACTCACACCTCTCTCACCACTCCCTCTCTCACCTCTCCACACCTTCATCACCACTCACACCTCTCTCACCACTCCACCTCTCCTCACCACTCCCCTCTCTCCCCCTACACCTCTCTCACCACTCACTCTCTCACCACTACCTCTCTCCCCCTCACACCTCTCTCACCCTCACACCTCTATTACCACCTCACACCTCTCTCACCACTCACCTCTCTCACCACTCACACCTCTCACCACTCACACCTCTCTCACCACTCACCTCTCTCACCTCACACCTTTCCCCACCACTCACACCTCTATCACCCTCACACCTCTCTCACCACTCACACCTCTCTCACCCTCACCTCTCTCACCTCTCACACCTTCATTACCACTCACACCTCTCACCACTCCACCTCCTCTCACACCAGGACTCACTCCTTTCGTTGGATTAAGAAAATATTATTATTATTATTATTATTATTATTATTATTATTATTATTATTATTATTCTAATTATCCACTATTTTTATTATTATTATTATTATTAATATTATTATTATTATTTTATTATTATTATTATTATTGTTTTTATTATTATATATTATTATTATTGTTATTATTATTTATTATTATTATTTATTATTATTATTATTTATTATTATTATTATTATTGTTATTATTATTATTATTATTATTATATTTTATTATTATTATTATTATTATTTATTATTATTATTTATTATTATTATTATTACTATATTACTATTATTATTATTATTATTATTATTATTATTGTTGTTATTATTATTATTATTATTATTATTATTATTATTATTATTATTATTATTATTATTATTATTATTATCACTATTATTATTATTATTATTATTATTATTATTATCACTATTATTATTATTATTATTATTATTATATTCTATTATTATTATTATTTTTATTATTATTATTATTATTATTATTATTATTATTATTATTATTATTTTATTATTATCACTATTTTTATTATTATTATTATTATTATTGTTATTATTATTATTATTATTATTGTTATTATTATTATTATTATTATTATTATTATTATTATTATCATTATTATTATTATTATTATTATTATTATTATTATTATTATTATTATTATTATTATTATTATTATTATTATTATTATCATTATTATTACTATTTTTATTATTATCACTATTTTTATTATCGTTAAAGATGTGTTTTCATTGTTTTTGTTGTTATTCTGCATCATCTGTATGTTTTCATCCACCCCATTCGCTGCTGGAAGAGTTCGAGATGATACCGACAGACAGATCAACCCATAAGAGCTGTTACTCAGAGCTGCCAACATGTTAACGTCTTAGTGTAAGCTAGTGGGGAATCCTGCACTAGGGTGATAACACGAGTTGTCAACTTGTAGGATGGTGGTGTGTGGTGCTGATGGTGTGTGGTGGTGGTGATGGTGTGTGGTGGTGATGGTGTGTGGTGGTGTGTGGTGATGGTGGTGTGTGGTGCTGATGGTGTGTGGTGGTGGTGATGGTGTGTGGTGGTGGTGAGGGTGTGTGGTGGTGATGGTAGTGGCAGGTGGTGATGGTGGTGTGTGGTATTGATGGGTGTGGCAGGAGTGGTGTGTGGTGGTGGTGGTGTGTGGTGGTGTGTGGTGCTGATGGTGTGTGTGGTGGATGGTGTGATGGTGGTGATGGTGGTGTGCGGTGGTGGTGATGGTGGAGCAGGGTGATGGTGTGTGGTGGTGGTGTGGTGGTGGTGGATGGTGGTGTGGTGCTGATGGTGTGTGGTGGTGGGCAGTGTGTGATGGTGGTGGTGGTGATGGTAGTGTGGGTGGTGATGGTGTGTGGTAAGATGGTGGTGGTGTGGTGGTGGTGGTGGTGGGTGATGGTGGTGGTGATGGTGTGATGCAGGTGGTGGTGATGGTGGTGTGGTGCTGGATGGTGGTGATGATGGTGGTGTGTGGTGCTGATGGTGTGTGTGATGTGATGGCGTGGTGGTGGTGGGTGTGGTGGTGTGGTGGTGGTGATGGTGTGTGATGTGGTGGTGGTGATGGTGTGCTGATGGTGGTGGTGGTGGTGATGGTGGTGTGTGCTGATGGCATGTGGTGGGTGATGGTGTGTGGTTGTGGTAGGGTGATGGTGGTGTGTGGTGGCTGATGGTGTGGTGGTGGTGATATGTGGTGGGTGGTGGTGATTGTGGTGTGTGGTTTATGGTATGTGGTGTGGTAGATGGTGTGTGATGGTGGGTAGGTGATGGTGGTGTGTGTGATGGTGTGTGGTGGTGATGGTGTGTGTGGGTAGGTGGTGGTGGTGTGGTGGATAGTGGTGGTGGGTTGTGATGTATTTGTATGGTGTGTGGTTGGTGGTGTGTGGTAAAGTGTAGTGATGGTGATGGGTGTGTGGTGGTGATGGTGGTATTTGGTATTTTTTTTTTATGGGATTAGCCCACCCGGGCACAGGTCACTGACCCACATCAGGGCCCGGGGGGCGAAAATGTAATCATAATAATAATAATTCATATTAAATAAAATTTATAATAAAAATACAAAATTAAAACTAAAATAATAATAATTCATAGCAAATACAAATTTTAATACAAAATACTAAATTAAAAATAAAATAATAATGATAAAGAACCATAAAGAAATGCAAAACTGAAAAAATCAATAGTGAGAAACAATATATGTATGTTGTATTGTCAAAGTAAGAGAAACAATTGAGACCTGCAATTGTGTGTAAATGAGGCAGAAAGTCAGATCAGCAACCTGGGACTTGGTCACAAATTTCGTGACGCCATATGGCAGCAGGGTCTACCATTAGACAACACATTATGCTTCCAATATCTTCCCAGGCGGTAGTACCTCCCTGTTTGGAAGCTGCCTATTACCTACTATATATATATATATATATATATATATATATATATATATATATATATATATATATATATATATATATATATATATATATATATATATATATATATAATTATTTATTTATTTATTTACTTATATATAACTAAGTAAAGTAGCGTGGTTGTGCTGGATGCCTCCATAAGTCTGGTGACCTTGATAGGAAATGCGTAAAACGAAACGAAAGAGAAATTGAATAACAAGTTGACAAGTGGAAATACAATCTTGGTTTGTTGTGAAC
>NW_024741287.1:100000-128384 GCF_018991925.1 Homarus americanus
ATAAATTGAGACTCTGCAATTGTGTGTAAATGAGGCAGAAAGTCAGATCAACAACCTGGGACAAATTTTCGTGACGCCATATGGCAGGGTCTACCATTAGACAATACTGTATACTTACCAATGTTCTCCCCAACTATATATTATATATTATACTGTAGAGGACAAGTATTTATCCCAGTGGACAGATGAATACATGTTACCTAAGCAGCTTCTTGAGTCATCATCAGTTGTGTTATATACAAGGTAGACAGATGACACGTAAAGATAGGCTGGTGTTAAATAATCGTTTAAATATCTTAATTTCTCTCCCAACTTAGAATAACCTCACCAGAGAGACCTTGGCAGCTTATTATATAAATATCCTATTCGTCCGTTTTTATCTTGTTCATTGCTTGGCGATAATGAACTCTTGTGCTACATTTTATCTGGGACAGCCAGGCTGCTCTACCTACAACAGTCAGTATCCTGCCACAGTATTAAGAATCACCTTTAACTGTTACCTAATCAACTAGTGTTGTTCCTGAGGCCCATGCTAGAAAATGGACGTCTCTTTGTAACAATATTACTACTACTACTACTACTAATAATAATAATAATAATAATAATAATAATAATAATAATAATAATAATAATAATAATAATAATAATAATAATAATAATAATAATAATAATAATAATAATAATAATAATAATAATAAAAATAATAATAATAATAATAATAATAATAATAATAATAATAATAAATGATAATAATAATAATAATAAATAATAATAATATTAGTAGTTGCTGTATGAGTCCTACACTACAGAGGCGACACAACAGGAGAGGGAGGAGGTGGTTGATGGTGATGAGGACACGTGATGGCAGCCACACGTTACCATAACACGTGAGGGCGTCACCATACAGTAAGTTCACGTGATCACCCAGTGGGAGTGGCCCTTCCACCTCCCCTGGCCCTACACACACACACACACACACACACACACACACACACACACACACACACATACTCTCATGACAACAACAACAATACTCTCGCACGCCGTCGCCCCGCTGCCGCCGGCATGACCTACAATGACACCGTGTTGTCTCCACTTGTAAACACACCCAGCACGCACTCTACACCACTGTCCTCCATGTGGGTCTTGTACACACACACACACACACACACACACCGTGGCTATATAAGACGTAAGGTGTTAATCTATTTAATTTTTATTATTACCGAAATTTAGCGACAACAGGAGGTTCACGAAGCGCCCGCCAGGTTATGTACAGTACGTATACAAATAAATCAGATCAGTTAAGTCAGTGAAGGTAGAGAAAGACCTACAACAGAGGTGACGTTGGTTCATTGAGCTCAGTAAGGTTCTTATGTCACATCCTGTCATTAGAGTCATATGACGCAGTTAACACGTACAGTATACCTGGTGTAATTAACAGTCGAAGTTTTGGTGTTCAGAAGCAATAACGAGAATATTATGACCAAAACAAAAACTGTGTTCGTGATTCTATTCGTTGACCTGAGGCTACTACCAAGTTGCTTCTGTACCTGTTATGTTTTAGCGGTCATTACGATGTTTTGTAGTTTGTTTAAGTATTATGTGAGATTGGTGTTTGTAAAAAGTATAGAATAATGAACGGTTGAGTTACATATCATTTGTTGTTACTGTTGTTGTTTTTGGGTAAAGGAGAGGAAGGGGTAGGTGGCTGATAACTCCTGTATAAAACATTGGAAAAATATGATGCGTTGATGACATTTTAAAAAACACGTTATTGTAAGGCTTATGTAAGAATCTCCATCGTTATAATCGTTGACCATTCTTACTAATCCTTTTTAACCACTCGGTCACAGCGCCCTTAGGGAGTAGATTAACTCGCTTCAGATATATTTTATGCATGACTGTAAAAGCATATGTCTGTCAACTGCTAGCCTGAACACCTCCACTACAAGGTCATGTACTGTTGGAAATAAGCTGATTCTTATCATATTTACATCTGAATCCACATATATGGGGGTGAAAACACTTCTTAGTATCAAGAAAAATTGAGAAAACACCTAAAAATTACAATCCTCTCCAATAACCTCTCCAATCACCTCTCAATCCTCTCAATCACCTCTCAATCCCTCTCCAATCACCTCTCCAATCCCTCTCCAATCACCTCTCCAATCACCTCTCCAATCACCTCTCCATCCCCTCACCTTATGATCCTCAAGTAAATTCTGCCAAGTGTCCAGGTAATTTGGGATTCAACTACATGAACAGTCGTCCACATGTGCGTTGTTGTCCCCTACTCATATAGCTAAGGGGCTGATTACTAGAAATATTTACAGAATTTATGGGGATATCTTGAAGCTTTTCTTAGGGTTTACAGAAGCGTCTAGGAAAAACATTATTTTATTATTATTATTTTTTTTAATTTCATGTAGAAAATAATCTGTTAGAACAGAGACAAGCACAACTATGTAAAATACCCGAATACACGTGTACCTTGACTTTTTCCCTTATACCTCCCCTGCACCCTCCCTGCCACCCTCTCCCTGCACCTCCCCTGCACCCCTCCGCCCATACACCCCTCCCCTGCACACCCTCCCCTGCACCCCTCCCTTCACACCCTCCCCTGCACCTCCCCATGCACCCTCCAGCCCACACCCTCCCCCTGCACCCCCCCCTGCACCCTCCCCTGCCCACCTCCCCCCTACCCCTTCTCCCTACCTTCCCTCCTGCATCCTTCTCCCTGCACCCTCCTCCCCACTCTCCTCCCTGCACCCTTCTCCCCACACCCCTTCTCCCCCACACCCTCCCTCCCTACACCCCTCCCTCTCTGCACCCTTCTCCCCACCCTCCCCTCCCCTACCCCTCCCCTCCCTACCCCTCCCTCCCCATACCCCTCCCTCCCCACCCCTCCCTCCCACCACCCCTCCCTCCCCTGCACCCTCCCTCCCCTGCATCCTTCTCCCCCACACCCCTCCCTCCCTACCCTTCTCCCTACCTTCCCTCCCCACACCCTCCCTCCCTGCACCCTTCTCCTTCCACCTCCCCTCCCTGCCCCTCCCTCCCTGCACCTCCCCTCCATGCACCCTCCCCTCCTACCCCTCCTCCTGCACCCCTTCTCCTTCCCACCTCCCTCCCTGCACCCTCCCTCCCTGCACCTCCCTCCAGCACACCCTCCCACACCTTCTCCCTGCACCCTCCTCCCCATCCTTCTCCTGCACCCTCCTTCCCTGCCTCCCCCTGCACCCTTTTCCCTGCACCCTTCTCCCTACCTCCCCCTCCCTGCACCCCTTCTCCCTCCACCCTCCCTCCTTGCACCCTCCCTCCTGCCCCTCCCTCCCTGCACCCTTCTCCTGCACCCTTCTCCCTGCACCTCCCTCCCTGCCCCTTCTCCCTCCCACCCCTCCCTCCTTGCCACCCCTCCCTCCTCCACACCCTCCCTCCCTACCCCTTCTCCCTACCTCCCTCCACCTCCCCTCCCTACCTCCCTCCTGCACCCTTCTCCCCTACCTCCCCTCCCTACCCCTTCTCCCTGCCTCTACTCCCCTGTACCTCCCTCCTGCACCCTTCTCCCTGCACCCTCCTCCCCCTGCCCTTCTCCTCCACCCTCCCTCCTTGCACCCTCCCTCCTGCACCCTCCCTCCTGCACCCTTCTCCTGCACCCTTCTCCCTGCACCTCCCTCCTGCACCCTTCTCCCTGCACCCCTTCTCCTGCACCCTCCCTCCCTGCCTCCCTCCTGCACCCTCCCTCCCTGCACCCCTCCCCCCCACTGCCCCTCCCTCCCCTACCTCCCTCCACCCCTTCTCCCTACACCTTTCCCCTGCACCTCCCTCCTGCACCCCCTCCCTGCACCTCCTCCCACCTTCTCCCTACCCCCCGTCCCTGCACCCCTCCCTCCCTGCCTCCCTCCCTGCACCCCTTCTCCATCACCCCCCCTCCCTGCACCCCTCCCTCCCTGCACCCTTCTCCCTGCACTCTCCCTCCCTGCCACCTCCCTCCCTGCACCTCCCCTCCCCACCCCTTCTCCCCTACACCCCCCCCCTCCCCTCACCTCCCTCCCTGCACCCCTTCTCCCCTCCCACCTCCCTCCCTGCACCTCCCCTCCCTGCACCCTTCTCCCTACCTCCCCTCCCCATCCTTCTCCCTGCACTCTACTCCCTGTACCTCCCTCCTGCACCCCTTCTCCTGACACCTCCCTCCTTGCACCCTTCTCCCTGCACCCTATTCCCTGCACCTCCTCCTGCACCTTCTCCCTGCACCCCCCTCCCTGCACCCTCCCTCCCTGCACCTCCCTCCGCACCCTTCTCCCTACCCCTTCTCCTGCACCTCCCTCCCACACCTCCCTCCTCACCCTCCCTCCCTACACCTCCCCCTGCACCCCTCCCTCCCCTACACCTCCCCTCCTACCCTTCTCCCTGCACCCCCCTCCCCTCCACACCCTCCCCTCCCCTGCACCTCCCTCCTACCCTTCCCCTACCTTCTCCCTACCCCTCCCTCCCCTACCTCCCTCCCTGCACCCCTCCCCTCCCCTACCCCTCCCCCCTACCCTCCCTCCCCTACCTCCCTCCCTACCCCTTCTCCCCACCCCCTCCCTACACCCTCTCCCTACCTCCCTCCCTGCACCCTTCTCCCCGCACCCCTTCTCCCCTACCCCTCCCCTCCCCTGCACCTCCTCCTGCCTCCTCCTGCACCTCCCCCCTGCACCCCTCCCCTCCCTGACCTCCCTCCTGCACCCTTCTCCCTGCACCCTTCTCCTGCCTCCCTCCTGCACCCCTCCTGCCTCCCTCCACCTTCTCCCTGCACCCCCGTCCCTGCACCCTCCTCTGCACCTCCCTCCTGCACCTTCTCCCATGCACCCCCCCTCCCTGCCACCCTCCCCTCCCTGCACCCCTCCCTCCCTGTACCCTCCCTCCTACCCCCCCTCCCCTCCCTCTCCCTCCCTGCACCCCTCCCCTGCACCCTCCCTCCCTGCACCCTCCCTCCTGCCTCTCCCTCCCTGCACCTCCCTCCCCTGCACCTCCCTCCTGCACCTTCTCCCTGCACCCCCCTCCCACCCTTCCTCCTGTACCCCTCCTTCCTGCCCCCTCCCCGCACTCTCCCTCCCTGCCTTCTCCCTCCTCCCTCCTACCCTTCTCCCCTCCCCTCTCCCCACCTCCCTCCTGCACCCTTCTCCCTGCCTACCCCGCCACAGTCTGTGTACAGTTCTCGGCATAGTCTTTCATATATTCACTTGAGATACAAAGTTTGGGCAGATGACCGTTCATACTGCTTTATAAGTTGTTACCTGTGTTGTGGTGTTAGTGCATTGGTGGTGGTGTGGTGTTAGTGTGGTGCTGGTGTGTGGTGGTGTTGTTGTGTGTGGTGGTGGTGATTGTTGTTGTTAGTGTGGTGGTGGTGCATTGAATGTTTGTTGTTGATGATGGTGGTTGACTGTGTGCGTGTGTGTGTGTGTGTGTATGTGTGTGTGTGTGACAGTGATAGTGGTGCCTTTTGATGTTATGTCATGCGTGTGTGTTGTGGTTTGATGTTATTTTCATTTTGTTGTCAGTGACGGTACAGGTGAGAACCGGCAGGTAGGCGAGATGGCCCACCACCACCACCACCACCCACCCTCCACCAATATCTTCACCACCACCACTACCTCCACCATCACAATATCTCCACCACCACCATCACACCACTACCTCCACCATCACCAATATCTCCACCACCACCATCACCACCACTACCTCCATCATCACCAATATCTCCACCACCACCATCACCACCACTACCTCCCACCATCACCAATATCTCCACCACACCACTACCTCCACCATCACCAATATCTCACCACCACTACCTCCCACCATCACCAATATCTCACCACCACCACTACCTCCACCATCATCAATATCTCCCCACCACCACTACCTCCACCATCATCAAAATTTCCCCACCACCACCACCACACTACCATCTACCCACCACCACCATCTTCCTCCTCCTCCTGCATCTCCCACCACTACTTTTTCCCAGGCAGGAGGTCGGTCATCAGCAGTGGTCGGGCCAGAAGGTCGCTCACCCCTCACACCACTGGATTTCCTTTTATTATTATTATTATCGTTGACTGATTGGAGTTTTTCAGGGAGGACTCTGTGTACCTAACCACCCATCCCCCTCTCTCCTCTCCTCCCCATCCCTCCCTCCTCACCATCTCCAGTATTTCCTCCTGACCAAGACTGAGTGAGGACTGTACTTTGCTCTCCGCCTGTGTGTGTGTGTGTGGCTGTGTGTGTGTGTCTGTGTGTGTGTGTGTGTGTGTGTGTATGAAAGGTTTTAATGTTGTCTTCTCTGCCACAACAAATATTATCACCTCATGCTAAGGACTGACCTCACTCGTCCATTACTCTGTGCACTTAATGACTCGTTAAGGGTGACCAGTGACTTGGTGTCTACCTGAACAAAACTGCAACGCTTTGGTGTCAACATATGCAAATTAGAAGCTTAATTTAACCTAACTAACTCTTATATCAATTTGTTCTATTTGACGTGGCATTATATTTATTTTCTATATAATGGATGTACAGTTCCGTAAATACAGTAGTAGTAGTAGTAGTAGTAGTAGTAGTAGTAGTAGTAGTAGTAGTACATGCTAATTAGATATACTGGAGTAATTAAATGTTGTTAATTACACGTGTAGTTGAGTAATTACGTCATCCTAAATAGGCATATTTTTCACTAATTAAATAAAAAATAATTAGACATATTGTTTAGTAATTAAATCATGCTAATTACACATATAGTTGAGTAATTAAATTCATCCTAATTACATATAGCTAATTAAATATATGGGTATAACTCACCATGCATACGGTCATTGGGGGGCCTGTGGGTGAGTCAGAGGAAGTATTGGTGGGCGGCTCATGACTCACTGACTCGGCGGCTCATGATTCACTGACTCGGCGGCTCATGACTCACTGACTCGGCGGCTCATGACTCACTGACTCGGAGGCTCATGACTCACTGACTCGGCGGCTCATGACTTACTGACTCGGCGACTCATGATTCACTGACTCGGCGGCTCATGACTCACTGACTCGGCGGCTCATGACTCACTGACTCCGGCAGCTATGACTCACTGACTCGTCCTACAGGAAGCAACAGATACCTTATACTCCACCACATGTCACTTGATCAACACGACTCACGCCCTTCACCTCCACACCTCCACTCACCTCAAGGCTCTCAAAGGTTCAGTGCCTGGCTCAACGTGTAGTGATCCCATTGTTCTGTTTGTTGAGTGTGATCGAGGTGTGTGGGTAGTGTAGTGTGTGGGTGTGGTGTGTGGGTGTGGTATGTGGGTGGGTGTGGTGTGTGGGTGTGGTATGTGGTGGTGTGGTGTGTGGGTGTGGTGTGGGTGGGTGTGGTGTGTGGGTGGGTGTGGTGTGTGGGTGTGGTATGTGTGGGTGGTGTGTGGTGTGGGTGTGTGTATGGTGGGTGTGGTGTGTGGGTGTGGTATGTGGGTGAGTGTAGTGTGGGTGTGGTGTGTGGGTGGGTGTGGTGTGTGGGTGAGTGTAGTGTGTGGGTGTGGTGTGGGTGATGTGGTGGGTGTGTGGTGTGTGGTGGGTGTGGTGTGTGGGTGGGTGTGGTGTGTGGGTGTGGGTGTGGGTGAGTGTAGTGTGGGTGTGGTGTGTGGGTGGGTGTGGTATGTGGTGGGTGTGGTGTGTGGGTGTGGTGTGTGGGTGGGTGTGGTGTGGTGGGTGTGGTGTGCTGGTGGGTATGTGGGTGGTGTGGGTGGGTGGGTTTAGGTGTACGGGTTTTGTGGTGTATATATAAATAAAATAATAGTTGCTGAAAATTCGTTCCCTAAAACTATCATCTGAAGCAACATAGTATTTTATTAAGGAACCTGTAGTACTAAATGTGAAGCAGAAATAGTCGAAGTGTTCTTGAGACAATGTACAGTAGTGTTTCTGTCCTCCCTCAACCTCTCCCTCTCCCTCTCCCTCTCCTTTCCTCCTCTCCTTACCTTCTACCCTGCTTAGTTAGTTTAACAAATTTATTGACAAAGCTAGTAGTACAGTTTGCCTATTGTGAGTAATTCAGTCAAGTCTTGCCACTGAGGGTAGTATCACTTCTCACTACCACGCAGGACAGAGGTTCATACACAAGAAATACAACATATTCATTAACAGCTATATATGTATAGAGGTCAGATTCATGTGGGTAATGTCACTGTTCCTGCCATGGGACAGAGGTTCCAAAGAAATACAACATATTATTAACAGCTATATATGTAGAGGTCAGATTCATGTGGGTAATGTACTGTTCACTGCCATGCAGGACAGAGGTTCAAACACAAAAATACAACATATTCATTAACAGCTATATATGTATAGAGGTCAGATTCATGTGGGTATGTCACTCTTCACTGCCATGCAGGACAGAGGTTCGTACACAAAGAAGGAAATACATCATATTCATTAGCAGTATATATAGGTCAGTGGTTCACATACATTAGATCATATTCTAATTGAAGACTAATCAGTGTGGGCTAGCAAATTTGGGATAAACAGCAAGAATGTCCTCAAGCACCCCTGATTCAATGAAGTAATTACAAAGTTCATGATACAATAAGTCAGGGACCTGAAGTCCTTGACAATGTCACATTCAATAATATAGTGTTCAAGTGTATGCTTTAAAGGTTTATCACAAAGTTTACATGCTCAGTGTTCCGGTATGGGTACAGCGTTACTAACCTGCCAGATGTGTCTGTATCCTAGCCTAATTCTGGCCACGACTACATCACATTGTCTGGTTCTGTCCTTATGCTGGCCATACCGGTACCTCTTGTCACCAAAATTTGTCATATTTACTAATGCTACAACTGTCAGGTCTCTCTGCATTTTCACTTCTTCTTGATCAGAGTTCATGATTCTGACTTGAATGTTTTAAGTACAGCATTGGACAGGCCAAGGTCCCGGTCAACATTTTCTTTCTTATATGCCTCAGTTAGTCTTTCTACCCTGCCGCTTCCCTCACCCTCCTCTCTTCCTTCCCCACCTCACCTCCTCCCCCTCTCCTCCTCCTCCCCCATCCTCACCCCAAAAATCAAACAGTGGCCAAAATCGATAACGTGAATAAGTAATTTATATACGGGTACTGTTATAAGGTATAGCTTTATAATGTCACTGTGGGTTATAAAGGAGGATTCTCTCTCCACCAGCTTCATTATAATCCTCGGTGTCGTCTCTGTCACTTATAATGCCTTAGGAAGGTTGTCTTATAATATTATAATTTCATTACTATAATACTTAATATATAATTGGTCATTATATCAAGTAGGTTAGTTAGGTTAGGTTAGGTTAGGTTATGTTAGGTTAGTTAGGTTAGGTTAGGTTAGGTTAGGTTATAGGTTAGGTTAGGTTATGTAGATTTAGGTTAGGTTAGGCTAGGTTAGGTTAGGTTAGTTTAGGTTAGGTTAGGTTAGATTTGGTTAAATTAGGTTAATGCTCGAGGTTATAGATTCTCAAAAGTCCTCATAACTGATGATATAAAAATACACTTAACTTATTAACTTAGCCAATTTCTTCTAACTAAATACGTTCACTTAACACCTGGTTGTCTGACATGATTAAGGTATGTACAGTACACGTTCTGGTTTTGTTTTATAGACCAGGGAGGTCATGTGAGATAGACGTCTTGTGGTGGATACTTGATGTTGAGCAATGTAGAGTTTGGTGTAATGTGAAATGAATGTGAATTGAGATTTATTTGTATGTTGTGTACGGGTAGATGTGAAGCGCCTGGGATCATTTTGGGCTCAGTATGTATGTATGTATGTATGTATGTATGTATGTATGTATGTATGTATGAGTGGGAGAAAGAGACAGAGAGACAGAGACAAAGAATCCAACAGCCAGGTGGGACGGGACAGAATAGGAACAGGAGGACCGACAATTAATCTATGACTCGGTGGATTGCGTCAGGTGGGCGGGGTGGTGGTGGTGGGTGGTGGTGGGCGGCTGGTGGTGGTGGGCGGCTGGTGGTGGTGGGCGGGTGGTGGTGGTGGGCGGGTGGTGGTGGGCGGCTGGTGGTGGTGGGCGGCTGGTGGTGGTGGGCGGTTGGTGGTGGTGGGCATTGGTGGTGGTGGGCGGTGGTGGTGGGCGGCTGGTGGTGGTGGGCGGCTGGTGGTGGTGGGCGGCTGGTGGTGGTGGGCGGCTGGTGGTGGTGGGCGGCTGGTGGTGGTGGGCGGCTGGTGTTGGGCGGCTGGTGGTGGTGGGCGGCTGGTGGTGGTGGGCGGCTGGTGGTGGTGGCTGGTGGTGGGCGGCTGGTGGCTGGGGTGGTGGGAAGGGCGGTGGTGGTGGGCGGGTGGTATCAGGTTAGGAAGGAAGGAAGGTAAAGTGTTCACCCCACCTCACTCATTCACTCGCCTCACCTCCTCTTACCTCACCTCGCCTTACCTCTCCTTACCTCACCTCGCCTCACCTCCTCTTACCTCACTTACCTCACCTACCTCATCTTACCCTCTCCTCACCCTCCCTACACAATAAGAGGACATTCACCTGTCCTTATCGTCTTGTCTGTCTGTCTGTCTGTCTGTCTTGCTGTGAGAGAGACAGACAGACAGACAGACAGAAAGAGAAAGCATCAGACTGGTGAAAGTTGTGGGGCACTGCTGTTGGACTACTACTGCGACACAGGACTCGGGGGGGGGGGGGGGTGGGGGTGGGGGAGGGATTGAGGAGGCAGGGAAGGTGGAGGGGTGTAGTGTCCCGTTAGGTGAGGTGTTGGCTAGTGGACTAAACAATTCTCCTCATCATCTATTACACTCCTATTCTTCTTCTTCCTTCACTATCTCCTATTCTATCCCTCCATCCTCTATCCTCCTCCCCCCAAGGATACAGTCGTTTAGGTACTTTTGTGTGTGTGTGTGCAAGGAGGTAAAGGGAGGTGATATACCTGTGAGGGAGAGGAAGGGGAGATAGAATGGGAGGAGGGAGAGAGATTAGGGATGGGGAGGAAGGGAGAGAGTTAGGGGATGGAGGGGAGGGGGTGGAGATAGGGATGGAGGGGAAGGGAGAGATTTAGGGGATGGGGAAGGGAGGAGGAAGGGGGGAGGATTGGAGATGGAGGGATGGGAGGGGAGGGAGGATGGAGGGATGAGAGGGAGGAGAGAGACAGGGATGGAGGAGGGGTGAAGATGGGTGGAGGGAGGAGGAGGAGGGTAGGGATGGAGGGAGGGGAGATGAGGGGATGGGAGGGGAGGGGGGTGAAGATGGGGATGGAGGGAGGGGAGGAGGTAGGGGATGGAGGGGAGGGGAGAGATTTAGGGATGGGGAGGAAGGGAGGAGTTAGATGGAGGGGAGGGGAGGAGTTAGGGATGGAGGGAGGGAGAGGGATGGAGGGAGGAGGAAGGGGAGGGAGAGAGCGGGGATGGAGGGGAGGGTGAAGATGGGGATGGAGGGGAGGGGAGGGAGGTAGGGATGAGGGGAGGAGATTTAGGGATGGAGGAGGGGGTGAAGATGGGGATGGAGGGAGGAGGGAGGTAGGGATGGAGGGAGGGAGATTTAGGGATGGGGGAAAGGGGAGGAAGTTAGGGGGATGGAGGAAGGGAGGGAAGTTAGGGGATGGAGGAGGAGAGGGAGGAGGAGGGATAGGGAGGGGGAGGGAAGGGAGTTAGGGGATGGAGGGGAGGGGAGGAGATAGGGGATGGAGGGGAGGGGGAAGGGGAGGGGATGGAGGGGAGGGGGGGTTAGGGGATGGAGGGAGAGGGGGGAGGATGGAGGGGGATGGAGGGAAGGGAGGAAGTTAGGGATGGAGGGGGGGAGGGTAGGGTGGAGATAGGGATAGGGATGGGAGGGGAAGGGGAGGAAGTAGGGATGGAGGGGGGAGGAGGGGAGGGAGGGGAGGGGGTGGGAGATAGGGATGGAGGGAAGGGGAAGTTAGGATGGATGGAGGGGAGGTGGAAGGGGAGGGGAGGGAGTTAGGGATGGAGGAAGAGGGGATGGGAGGGAGAGGGGAGGGAGTTAGGGATGGAGGGAGGAGGGTTAGGGGAGGGAGGGGATAGGGATGGAGAGGGAAGGGGAGGAAGTTAGGGGATGGAGGGGAGGAGGGGAGTGAGATAGGGATGGAGGGGAAGGGGAGGAAGTTAGGGGGAGGAGAGAGGGATAGGGGATGGTTAGGGATGGAGGAGTTAGGGGAGGGAGAGGAGGGAGGAGGGGATGGAGGGAAGGGGAGGAAGTTAGGGATGAGGGGAGGAGGGGGAAGGAGGGAGGGATAGGGATGGAGGGAAGGGGAGGAAGGGGATGGAGGGGGGAGGAAGTTAGGATGGAGGGGAGGAGGGGAGGGTTGGATAAGGGGAAGTTAGGGGGGAGGAAGGGATGGAGATAGGGATGGAGGAGGGAGGAGGCGGGGATGGAGGGAGGAGGGGGAGGGAAGGAGGGAGAGGTAGGGATGGAGAGGGGGGATGGATGAGATGCTAGTGATTGGATCGTGTGTGTTGCCACGAACCCCTGAACTTGTCGACTTGCCTAAACAACGTATTGGTGATAGTGAGGTTGTGTGCAGCACACTTGCTGAGGAGGAGTAGGCCGTTGGGATTTCACTTGCAGAGTCCATTTCTCTCTATGATTCTCTGCCAACTCTGGAATTGAAGTCACCAAGGAGCACAACCTTATCTTCTCTGGGGATAGAGGTTAGCACTCTGTCAAGGCCGGCGTAAACGGTCTCCTCTGCATCCAGTGTTGGGCCGTATGCATTGATGAAGAAGATGTGACGTGAGTGATTCAGTGGGACTTGGAGCGTCATGAGGCGCTCGTTGATCCCAACAAGCATTTCAGTTAACCTGTGTAAAATGCATTGGCAGATGGCAAAGCCAACTCCATAAATGCTGTTTCTCTCCGCAGCAGGCTTACCCTTCCAGAAGAAGGTATAGCCGGATCCCCGTTCTGCGAGTCGATCCTCGTTTGGGAGCCGGGGCTCACTAATGGCTGCTATGTCGATGTTATACCTAGCCAGCTCTTTTGCCACAAGGGCGGTTCTTCTTTCAGGACGCTCATTTGTGCCAGTGTCCAGAAAGGTCCTGACATTCCATGCAGCGACCATAAGAGGTTGTATGGTTTGCTTTTCTTTCGATCTGTGATTATGATTGTGTTTTCTACCGCATAAGGATGACCTTACTGGGTGCAGTTGCCCAGTCAAGTGGGTTCTTTAAGCAGGCTATGTGTAGGGCACCTTTCTAGCTCCTCCCCATGTGGGGGGAGCAGAGTGGGTCCTCGAGAGGGCTGCTCAGTCTCATAGATAGGACCGGATTGCACTGCTGCCTAGAACACAGTGCATAAACGACCATCTTATCTGTGCCACCCATGTGAAGAGTTGTGACTAGAGACTCCCGGCAGTCATCTCTGCCTGTCCCCGTCACCACTCGTCCGTCGCCATAGGACTTTTGGGGGGAAAGGGGTTTTGGTGATGATGAGAGGTATGATGAGCTGGATCATGGCTGCACATGAGTTCATTTATGTGGTGAGGCAGGAGCACAGTCTGCAACCACACCTCTTGGCTCTCCCTTTTCCTGATCCAGTGGTGCAACTGTTGCAACGACTGGGGAGAGGGAGAGTTGCAATGGACTGCTGATAGCCCAGTTTGTTGGGTTTTGCCTTAGTAGCCTGTCCATCATGCATTGCCTTCATCTGCCTGTGTAGTCGTTGGGTTCCCATGTTGGTCACCTCTTCCGCCTATACCGCCATTTGGGTCTTGTTGGAGCTCTATAAGTATGTCTGCCTGATGCGGGGCTCCACCACAGATTTGTCGTTCGGAGTTTACTCCCGTAGCCTTATACCTACGAAGGTTAAAGCGGGGCAGTGGTTGTTAGGCGCCAGGATGTGTCCACATGCCAGTGGGCCTATACGCCGTCCCTCTGGGGCCCACTGCTATTCCGAGATCCCCTTCTGGTCTAGCCTGGGCCCACGAGGCACCCAGTTACCGTGTGTTGCCACGAGGAGGCACAGCAAGAGTCTTGATGGTGAGGAGGCTGTGTACTGGCATGCGAAGACTTGTGCAAGTTGCTTCCCTGTTCGCTAGCCAGCGGTGGTAGCTGAAAGCGAGAGGAAGCAAGCAGTACTTGCACCTTAACACTAATATAATGCTGCCACACTAGACGCATTACACCACCCTGTGCCCACACACACACACACACATACCACCACCAACAACAGGGAATATGTCATTGAGTAAGGACACAAAAGTTGAACCATTCTGCCATCACAGCCTCCAAGGATTCCCAACAACTTGTGCGTCAGTCAATGTTTTCCTCAACCTGGGGATAATACTGCACGTGACCATATCTTGTTACACTGAAGTCTTAAGTCTCAGTGTACAGTAATGTCGATGCCATGTGAGTGAGGGACTTAGATGTGTCATTACGTATATACAGATGAGGAGAAAAATTTTACCCTACGATTCTTATACGAGAGCCGTGACCCTCAGACCGTGCAACACAAAGGCTAGGCTCTTGAGTTCACTTTACAGAAGGGCGTGTGTGTTTTTTTTTCTTTTCTGTCGTCATCGTTATGTGTGTGTGTGGTGTGTGTGTGTGTGTGTGTGTGTGTATGTAAGAGTTATGACGGTCCACCTAGAGGCATTGCCCTTCCCCCACAAGTCCCCTTCCTAACCCTTTTCCTCATTACCCTTCCCACCCGTCACTCACATACCGCCTCTATCCTATATTTACTCCATCCAGGGAAGTGCGCATCTCGTCAGGGCTACGCGGTGTGTGTGTGTGTGTGTGTGTGTGTGTGTGTGTCCAGGGCCGTATTTCTCCATCTGTCAACTTGGGGATTATTTACACTTCAACTACACTTTATTCACTCTGTCAATATTTATTTTTTATTATTCACACTGGCAGTTTAACATTATTAACAGCTAAATTTGATATGAAAAAGCACACATTAATCTTCACAATGAATAATAGCCTCAGGTGCCATCAACTCGTGTTAACTGAGTTGTAATTCATTCACATCACCGCACTTGAATACAATAGTTAAGATACACACATTCTGTTATTTATAGTGCCGGTGTATCTGTTTTGTATTCCACTGTATTGTATTCCATTGTATTGTATTGTAGTGAAGTGTATAAACGAGTGTATGTGATATTTCGTTTTTTAATAGTCCCAAATCGGTCTCAATGCAGTACGACAGTTTGGGAAAGAATTCAGTCATCGTCTTGTTGTGGGCATCATGTCAGCTAGTTACCAATGGCGGGCGTACGATACATTTATTTTTTGTTCTCATTACAATACAATACACCCCAAAGGACCATTACCCCGAGTCAGACGGACAGACGCACTCACGGACGGACGGACGGACGGATTAAGAGAGACCCTGAGTAAATAAGAATCTTTGTTTATGTGTCTTTACGATGTTTACTTGTTGTCATGTTTGAAGTGTTTATTGTTTTATTTTGGTGAATGATTTTTTTTTTAAGTGAAGTTTCCATCATAGAGTCAGAATTTTCTTCATTGTCTTGTAGTTGTGAAGTTGATCTGTTGTTGTATGTTAGAATAATAGTATTTTATCTCTTATTGTGTTAGAATAATTGTATTTTATCTCTTATTGTGTTAGAATATTAGTATTTTATCTCTTATTGTGTTAGAATAATTGTATTTTATCTCTTATTGTGTTAGAATATTAGTATTTTATCTCTTGTTGTATGTTAGAAGATTGTCAGAAGACTCACCTTATATCGTGGGTTAAGTGGAGCCATAACAAAATTATTATTGTGGTTGATGTGTGAAGAAAAAAAAATCTTACATTCATTTGTCATTAATTGAAGGAAAAACCATTTAATTACCTCTTAGATTCTTATATTACCTCTCTCTCTCTCTCTCTCTCTCTCTCTCTCTCTCTCTCTCTCTCTCTCTCTCTCTCTCTCTCTCTCTCTCGGCGATGCTTCAAACAGGTTTTAATCACCCGCTGTGAGATGGAAACTTAACGACAGACGAACGGACGGACGGACTGACGGACCATAGCGATGAGAGTGGAGTACCGCAAGGTGGATGAACTGAAAATGTAAAAGAATTAAATGATAAAATGAAAGAAAAGAAAGAAAAGAGACAATAAGGACGAATTGGATCACCGGCCATAATTAGAGAGAAGACATCAACATGTAATAGAACGGGATGAATAGAGACACCAGGATAATGATGAGACAAAGAACAGGAAGGAAGGATAAAGGAAAGGATATGAGATGATGGTGTGTGTAGAGGAGAAAAAATAGATGATATAGGTGGAAAAAAAAGACCTTTGGGGGTGATGAGAATATGGAGGGTGGGATGACCGTGGGAGGTGGGACCGACCCGTGGGGGAGGGTGGGGAGCCACGTGGGGGAGGGTGGGGACCAGTGGGGGGTGAGGGACCGACCACGTGGGAGAGGGGTGAGTTCGACCACGTGGGGAGAGTGAGGACCGACCACGTGGGGGTGAGGACCGACCACGTGGGGGAGGGTGAGGACCGACCACGTGGGGAGGGGTGTGGAGCCGATTACGTAGGGGGAGGGGTGTGTGGGGACCGATCACGTGGGGAGGGTGAGGACCGACCACGTGGGAGGGTGAGGACCCGATCACGTAGGGAGGGGTAGGACCGATCACGTGGGGGGGTGAGGACCGACCACGTGGGGGAGAGGGTGAGGACCGACCACGTGGGGGAGGGTGTGTGGGGACCGATTACGTAGGGGAGGGTGTGTGGGGACCGTGGGGGGAAGGGGGTATTTGAGTACGAGTGTGTGAGAGTACTGACCACGTGTTTTCTACCCATGGCCATTGTACTCATAATTAATTCATATACTACAGAGCCACTGAGTACTAAATAATTATATAGGGTCGGTGTTGCTAGTGTCTGTCTGTCTGTCTGTCTGTCTCTCTGTCTGTCTCTCTGTCTGTCTATGTACGCATGTTGACAGCATACATTTATCATGACAACCCTAAGGCCTGGCATATATGTGTTAGGTTAGGTTTGGTTAGGTTAAGTTAGGTTAGGTTAGGTTAGGTTAGGTTATCTTTGGTTAGGTTAGGTTTTAGTATGTCGGCATCATGTCTGGATAATAGAAACAGTTAGGTCTTTCATACTTAAATGCAATCACCATTACGGTATATCATGTTATTATCGTCTAGGTCTGTATATCATGTTATTATCGTCTAGGTCTGTATATCATGTTATTATCGTCAAGGTCTGTATATCATGTTATTATCGTCTAGGTCTGTATATCATGTTATTATCGTCAAGGTCTGTATATCATGTTATTATCGTCAAGGTCTGTATATCATGTTATTATCGTCTGAATCTTCCTTCATCATGTTATTATCGTCAAGATCTGGTCATCATGTTATTATCGTCAGATAACATCATGTTGTATCAATCAGATCTTGTATATCATGTTATTATCGTCAAGGTCTGTATATCATGTTATTATCGTCAAGGTCTGTATATCATGTTATTATCGTCAAGGTCTGTATATCATGTTATTATCGTCAAGGTCTGTATATCATGTTATTATCGTCAAGGTCTGTATATCATGTTATTATCGTCTAGGTCTGTATATCATGTTATTATCGTCTAGGTCTGTATATCATGTTATTATCGTCTTGGTCTGTATATCATGTTATTATCGTCTAGGTCTGTATATCATGTTATTATCATCTAGGTCTGTATATCATGTTATTATCGTCTAGGTCTGTATATCATGTTATTATCGTCTAGGTCTGTATATCATGTTATTATCGTCTAGGTCTGCAGTGCCTGTGTCTAGCCTGGTGTGCTTATTGTGTTAGTGTTCATCTATCTCTTATTTATTTTATTTTTGTCTTATTTTTGTTTTATTATATTTGATATACTTTTTATTTATAATAATACTCATACTATCCTATTACTCTGATGCGTACTATCCCTGGTATCAGACCCCTCCTCCACCCTCTGGAAGAAACTATCAGTGTCAATTTCATTCCCAAACTAGTGAAACACCCTGACTTAACCCCAGCAGAAAGATCACTTCTTGCACTTCCACCAAGACTGGGAGGGATGGGACTATCCAATCCAGAGGAGATTGCTTCTACCGAACATCAAAATTCAGTTAAGCTCACGGCAGCCCTCACGGACCTCATAATAGCCCAGAACGCAACAGGGGAGGTGGATACCAGTGAAGTAAACAAGATTCGAAGGTCCATTACGACAGAACGACAGCACTGCCAAAATGATAAGCTACAGCAACTGTTGCTGCAAGTACCAGAAAATTTGAAAAAAAAAGTAGCTATAACGCAGGAGGTGGGCGCCTCGAACTGGTTAACTATGTTACCGATAAGGGCAAATGGTTTCAGTCTCAATAAACAAGAATTTACAGATGCCATTGCTCTAAGGTATGGTTGGCCAGTAGAAGGGTTGCCCTCCCAATGCTTGTGAGGCTCTACCTATGACGTCGATCACGCCATGGTGTGCAAGAAAGGTGGCTTCATTTGCATGAGGCATGACGAAGTAAGGAATCTCACAGTAAATATGTTGAAGGAAATATGCCGTGATGTCATGGTAGAACCGACCCTCCTTCCATTGGACGGTGAGACTTTCCAACATAGGACTTCAAACACATCCAACGAAGCCCGTGTTGATGTCAGTGCTCGAGGATTCTGGACGCCGGGACAGAGTGACTTCTTCGACATCAGGAGTTTTTATCCCATGGCCGCATGTCACCGTAACTTAGCTCTCGATGCTGCACACAGTAGGAACGAGAACGACAAGATAAGGGCATACGGGGAGAGGATTCAGAACGTTTATCAAGGCAGCTTCACTCCTCTGGTGTTCACAACCTCTGGGGGGAGGGGACCAAGTGCAAGATGTTTCTACGCCAGACTCGCGGAGTTGATCTCCGAACAGAAGCAGCAGCCCAGAAGTTATGTTACAGCCTGGATGAGATGTCGACTGTCTTTTTCTCTCCTTCGGTCGGCTTTGCTCTGCCTCAAGGGAACGAGAGCTTCTGCCCCAAAGCCGACAACAGCTGCAGATATTGACTGAATGCCGCATAGATCTGCGGCTCAACTAATTCAACACAGCTTGGATAGCTACTTATGTATTAGGAGACTTAATATTAAGGTAATAAACTGGTGGCGAAGGTGTGGCTGTTAGGGGAGGCTGGGGGCCATTTACTTATATAAAAAAGTATTAGTAGTAGTAGTAGTTGTAGTAGAAGAAGTAGTAGTATGAGTATATTTATTATTATTTTTAATTTAGTAATATCCGAATTCTTATCATAATAAAATTAAATATTGCAATTTTTAATTATATGTTACATGGAAGGAGAGTTTACAAGTTTATTCATACTTACATTCTGTGATTTAATTGCCAGCCCGGCCACACTGCAGGTAAACTTGTCATGAGTGTTGGCAGGTGTCTAGAGTTGAGAAGCTCGACGCGTCCTCACACCGACACCTGCCTAGGATCTCCTCTCTCTGTGACTGATAATAATAATAATAATAATAATAATAATAATAATAATAATAATAATAATAATAATAATAATAATAATAATAATAATAATAATAATAATAATAATAATAATAATAATGAAAAACCTGAGCTGATGAAAACTTTACCCGCGAATCATTACCATGGTAGTTAATATCGAACTAGTATTACCGCTGGAGACTGTCTCACAGCCTTATTTTCTTTAACTGCCAAACTATTCTGTTATCATGGGCGAAGCGTTACCATGGTAATACTCGATCAATTTTTCGTACGATTTACACCAGAAGTTTACCCACTGGACCTTGTCACGTGTTTATAAAAAATACAAAGTTTGGTGAAAATCCGCAAACCCATTCTCGAGTTGCGACACAGAAAGACAGACAGACAAACATGACCGAAAACATTACCCTGACCTACAGTTTTGGGGAGGGTAATAATAATAACAATAACACCTTAATGACAGAGGTTGGTTTTCCAGTTTGGATTTTTTTTTTTTAACATAATGATCAGGTCTTATTTTCCTCCCAGATATATTTGAAGGACCAACACTCTTACTGATGTGTACACGAAGGGTGGGGTAAGGTGGGGTGGAGGGTGGGGTGGGGAGGTGGGTTGGGGATGGAGGGGCGGAGGGAAGGTGGATGGTAAGGTAAGGGGAGTGTTACTAAAGACCGCCACCAGCAGGAGTCCCCATTACCCCCAACAACCAGACCTTCTAGTGAAAAGATTTATAACTAAAGAACGTCAAATAAGCACGAAGGTCATCACGTGTACGAGGATACCACTGATTGAAAAACGTCCGCCTCACAGTCCCATTACAGTGGCTGGTTGGGCATCGGCAGTGGGTGGTCAGGGGAGTCGATGGGGTGGGGTCCAGGGGGAGGAGGGGGGGGCGATGGGGGTCCAGGGGAGGGAAGGGGGGGTGGGGTGATCGTTTGCCGTGATACTCAGAAACATTAGAAAGGTCTGTTGGCCCTTCCTCAACTCTCTATGCTTTACACGAGAATTGGCGTTAATGGAAGGTGCAGCGTATCAGTGTCGTACTCAGCGTAAAATACCACCCCGCCTTCGTTTAAACCAGAAAAGAAAAGAACTTGGGAGGTTTCTTGGCCTGAATGCAGTGAGTGTTGTAAGGTTTAGGAATCCATTAACATATATCATGGATTATTTGGTTCTCGCTTGACACTGACTGCATGTGTCTCAGTTAGCTCTAGATTTGACTGTCATGTTACGTGTGTTGAAGACCTGTGATGTTTCTCTTTAATATTATGTGTCAAACTGTTATGTTATGTATCTCATCATGATAACTTATGTATTGTGTTATACTATAGTCATGTCTTGTATCTCTCAACTGAAATTAAACTTACATGTCATATCTTTGACCATATCATGTGTGTGTGTGTCTCAGGTGTGTGTGTGTCTCAGGTGTGTGTGTCTCAGGTGTTTCGAGAATGATTAGGCTATTTGGTCAGGTTTGTTTGTTGTTGTTATTGTTGTCATGGGAAGGTTAGGTTTGGTTAGGTTTGGTTAGGTTAGGTTAGGTTAGGTTAGGTTAGGTTTGGTTTGGTCTGGTTTGGTTAGGTTTGGTCTGGTTAAGTTAAGTTAGGTTTGGTCTGGTCTGGTCTGGTCTGGTTTGGTCTGGTCTGGTCTGGTCTGGTCTGGTCTGGTCTGGTCTGGTCTGGTCTGGTCTGGTTTGGTTTGGTTTGGTTAGATATCCAAATTATGTTTTCCGATGTTCTTTTTATGTGTTTTGAACAATTTGGACCTTCATATCTGTCGGTAATCACATGATTTGGAAACCTAACCTAACCTAACCTAACCTAACCTAACCTAACCTAACCTAACTCCAAAGATTCCTCGAATGACCGAAACTAAAATTTTACCTTAACACGTTTCTAAAGGCAATTCATAAGGTTTATTGAACAGTTCTACTTAACATTATTTCCCCCCTTAGTGGATGGCTGGATGCATCAACCCTTTATCAGAAAATAGATAACAAATAGATAACAAATAGATAACAAATAGATAACAAATAGATAACAATACAAGAGGTTGGAGAGGGTTGGTTGGCCTCTTAACATAGAAAATGGTTAAGTGAACGTAAAAGTTTACTGCGTTGGTTTCGCTGAACACTTTTTATCGTCTCTTAGTTGAGCCAAACATTCTCAGAACCAGGCGGGCGAGCTGTGAGCCGCCTTCACCTGCCCTATCTAGAACCTTCACTACCCCCCTCCTGCTGCGGTCCTCACTATCAGGGACTGAATCTGTGTGTGTGTGTGTGTGTGTGTGTGTGTGTGTGTGTGTGTGTAGGTGTGTGTGTGTGTGGTCAGGTACTCGGCAGACGTTATCAAGGTGACTTTCTTCACACTAGGATTTCACCTCACCCCCACCACTCACTAGCAGTCCTCACCATTCACTACAGTCCCTCACCACTCACTACAGTCCTCACCACTCACTACAGCCCCTCACCACTCACTCACAGCCCTCACCACCAATACAAAGTCCTCACCACCTCACTACAGCCCTCACCACCACTGCAGTCCTCACCACTCACTCTCACAGTCCTCACCACTCACTACAGCCCTCACCACTCACTACAGTCCTCACCACTCACTACAGTCCTCACCACCCACTACAGTCCTCACCACTCACTACAGCCCTCACCATTCACTACAGCCCTCACCACTCACTACAGCCCTCACCACTCACTACAGCCCTCACCACTCAATACAGCCCTCACCACTCACTGCAGTCCTATTTTTCCTTTTAATGTTTTTTTTTAATATTTTGTCTACATTATTATTATCATTATAAGAGTTACGGATAGCTAGAGGTGTGAGACAGGTCAGAGAGGAGACAACAATGTGAGTGGTGGAGGCGCGTGATGTTGTTTAGTCTGGAGGAAGCGGTATGTTGTGTCGGCCAGCGCAAGAGGCGGTGGAGGGGGGGACGCATTGCATACACACCCTTTATATTATTTATATAGTTGTCTCCTCGTGTGTGGTAATATATGCATTTGCCTCCGTGCTTGGCGTTCTTACCTACCTCGTCTGTGTGTGTGTGTGTGTGTGTGTGTGGTTTCACTTGCCCTCGTCTTCCTCTCCTCTCTCCCCCTTCACCGTGACAGCCGTGTGGTTTGACCTATCTCATCTCTACCTTTATTGTCTCTCTCCTATCTCCCATTGTTCTTTGTATTATACACTTTTATCAACCAATATTGTTTATTGTTTATTTTATTGTTTTTTTTTTATAGCTTAAGTTATTATTGTTTATTATATATTTTTGATGATTATTTTGATTCTATTCAATGTTTAGTTATGTTAATTTATTATTTTTTTTTTCCTATATCATTGTTTATTCTTTTATTAATGTTTACGTTATACACTCTTGTTATTCTCTGTTTCTTAATATTTACAGTATTTGATTTTGCTGTTTTTTTTATCATATCTAAGACGGTATTGAGACAGGAATCAGACAGGAGGCAGACGTGATGCTTACAGAAATGGTAGAGAAACACATGGGACTTGTAGCTATCATCTGTGGGTAGGGGGTGACGGGGTGTAAGGGGAGGGAGGGGTGAAGGAGGTAAGGTGAGAGGATAGGTTGAGGAGGTAAGGGGGTGGGAGGGGTAAGGGTGAGGGAGAGGTAAGGAGGGGGAAGGTAGGGGTGAGGAGGGGAAGGAGGGGAAGGTAGTGAGGAGGGGAAGGTAGGGAAGGAGGAGGGGAAGGTAGGGGTGAGGAGGGGAAGGTGAGGAGGGGAAGGTAGGGGTGAGGAGGAGGAAGGTAGGGGTGAGGAGTGATATAAAAGGTAAGGGGGTGGGAGGGCAAGTGATGAGAAGTAAGGAGGGGAAGGTAGGGGGTGAGAGGGGAAGGGAGGGGAAGGTAGGTGAGGAAGGGAAGTAGGGTGAGGGAGGGGAAGAAGAGGGAAGGGGCAATTTGACCTTCATGTTGACCTATATGTATAACAGGTCTTGGGTTTGTTCTAGATGTGTTAACTAAAGAGGATGGTTTAACCCTCTTTTGAGTACGATGATTTAACCCCTTGAGTATGATGATTTAACCCCTTGAGTATGATGATTTAACCCCCAGAGTACGATGATTTAACCCCTTGAGTATGATGATTTAACCCCTTGAGTATGATGATTTAACCCCTTAAATCCTTAAATCATCATACTCAAGGAAGGGGTTACATCTTCGTACTCAGGGGGTTAAATCATTGTACTCAAGGGGTTAGATCATCATACTCAAGGGGTTAAACCATCCTCTTTGGTGTGTGTGTGTGTGTGTGTGTGTGTGTGTGTGTGTGTGTGTGTGTGTGTGTGTGTGTGTGTGTGTGATACCGTATAATAATTTAATGACCAAATAATTCATACTGCCATATTTGACACCTAGATTCAAAAGGAAATTCCAGGTGGCATGACACGCTTACCTGCCCGAGAGAATGTGTCAGGTATGACCTCGTTCACAGGAATACACAAGACCTGTCCAGAAGAGACGGCCAGGAAGACAAGAGACTGTGTTGTTCTCTCAAGGTTATTAGAGGTGAGGGTCTTGTGTTGTACCTGTTGGCCTGATTCTACCCTTTGATGACGCACCTCGTCCCCCCCCCCCACTTTTCCTCTAGGCTCTTCAGTTTGTATGGCGGGAATATTCAGGTTTATTATTTTAAATATTAAACTCTAGACTTGGTGATTGTTTGGCCAAGATTCTATGAAGGTCTGTAGATCCTTCCTAACAGCCAGGTAATTGACGAGTTGACGGTTCTGGTAAACACAAGAAATACACTCTGCCACGTTCGTAGAGTAATGCGGTACATATAATTTGTTTAAAGTCCTGCTATGATAGTCGAGATAAGTTCATTTCTCTAGAACAGGGCCGCTATTTGCAATGACGTCATTACCCTCAAACGCACCGCTGCAGTCATAGGTAGTACAAAGGCTGGCCTCTTCAGACCCCAAATGCCACGTTCAGGTAAGTTTTAAGGGTGTTTTTTTATGGTCTAAGTCATGGAAATTTTGTAAGTGAAGAAATGTGCCTTGAAGAGCAGCTTCAAACATAGGTTGGATGGATATACTGTATGAGCGATAGGGGTTGGGTGTAAATGGGACTGCCCAGTATGGGCCAATAGGCCCGCTGCAGTTTCCTCCATTCTTATGTTCTTTTGGACATAAAAAACTCCCATGTTTACGCCAGCTCAGCTGTCATGTACTCTTACCTGGTAAACTTTTTCTTTTTTCTTCATTGCATTTACAGAGTATATCAGTACTAGATGGAGACACGAGTAAATTTAAAAGTAATGACATTGTCTGGACTTTGTTTTGCTAATGCCTGATACTAGGTTACATGTTATTGTTTTGATGATTCACTAATGAACCACTGGGATATATCATCATTTATATTGATTAATGGTTAAAATTTTACTTTAACTACCATGAGTAGATGTTTAGATTCGAGATAGGCTATAGTGGGTAAATGTTAAGTCTTGGTCACCCCTGTACTTAGACATGCAGACAATGTTTTTTTCTGGTGGTTTGTGATGGGTTATGAACGATTTAGACCTTCATTTCTATCATAAATCACTAGTTTTGACTTACTACCCCCCACCCTACCGATGTATGTTAAGCTAACTTTATAACTCATCATACCCTAACCTAACCTAACCTAACCTAACCTAACCTAACCTATGATCTGTATTTTCTTATGCGATCAAAAAATGTTTTATGACAGAAATCCTATAGAGAAAATTTGTCTTATTGTTAAAAGTATTTAATCCCAAAGTTAGAATCTTAAGGTTCCCCAGATGACTAAACCAAAATAATACCAATATTGTTTGGAATGTTTATACTGTACTATGAAATTTGTTGTATGGGCAGCTAATATCCATTGAATTAGTTAATGTGCTTAGTATTATTTATATATTCAAAACAGTATTCCTGTACCACACAGTAAAGCACAATTAATTATCTAATAATATTTATTTACAGAGCTGATCAGCCGAGAAGGTTGAACAACTACAGCTGGCAGCCTCCGGCTCATCCCAACTAGTGACGTCACAACAAATCACAGAGCTTTTCGCAGTCACGTGACTTTTTAGCAACTTTAACCCTTATTTTTGACACTTTTTGGCCCAATTTATTTTAAAATATCATTACCATAGTGAATTTAAGCGGGTTTTTTCACCCGTTGACCTGCCATCTTAAGAAAAAATTCCCACCGTCAGCTCGTCCATTGTCCCATCTATACGTGTTTGATGTCTCATTGATGTTTGTATCTGTAAATGTAACTATCAAGGGACTCTGTAAACATTCAAGGGACAGTAAACACCAACACCAAGGGTCTCCGTAAACACCGTGTGTAAGGTAACACCGACGTTTGTTCGCTCATACAAACGTCGGTGTTTTAGAGAGACGGCAGTACCACTGAGGTCTGTCATAACAAAAATTAAATACTATAATTACCGAGAAATATAGAGAATATTTTATGTGTTGCCTTAAACATTATATGAATTAATCTTACTATAGTATGAGCTGTGTGTACATCTGGCTGGACTGAGATATGTTACTTCTCCTTGAAAGGGATCTGGTGTTATAATAATGATGCGGTCATCTTGAGTGTGTAGTCTCACACAAGGTGTGCCGCCATCATCAACAGTGTGGCTTGTGTCTGGTTGGTTCACAATTAATCCCCAAGTGCCTCTCTCAACTTATAAACTCCCATGTTCATCAGATAGCTGGATGAACAAGGTGTCTGTTGGCACAAGTGTCCGCTCTGACCTTTCATTGCTATGCGGGGAGTGAGCCCACCTCACCTCGCCTCGTCTGCCTCCTGTGTACAAACAAACCCAGGGTCAAGATGCTCACTGCCTCCAAGCTTGAATTTTCCTCAGGATAAACCACCTAACAGCTGGGCCGCTTCAACTAAAACACCGAAAATAAACTAGAAAATGGTTTGAGGATTACACTGAGACTCTACCATCACTACACACGCTCCTTGACCAACACTTACAACACAATACAACACAATACAACACAAGAACCTTTGACACTCTTAGACTCAGAACCACAAGGTCTTACCCCCCACCACCCTCACTGTCTCAATGTAGCCTCTCAGATTGTCTATGTGTCTGTCTGGCCCGCCACCTGCAAAGTGTCTGGCGGAGAGAAAAGAACAGCAAGGTTTGGTTTGGCTGATGTGCAGGTCTGGCTGACAAAGTAGGTTAAAGTTTGGTTAGGTTAGGTTAGATGTGTAAGTTAGATTAAATGTTTCTTGTGTAATGATAATTTAGGTGTTAATATTTAGTTTAGGTGAGAAGTTAATTAAGGTGATGTGGCAAATTAACTTTGTAAGAGCATTAGAGTCAAGTCTGGTGGCTGGGTTATGGGGTCCGCTAAGACACCTCTCTCTCTCTCTCTTCTCCATCACCACTACTAGTAAATTCTCTCACCCATTAAGTTAAGACAATCAATATTATTCTCTTCTTCTACAGCCATTATCATTAAGTCACTCACAAAAACTACAAAATTATGTTGAGAAATATGACACAACGGACGAAGGATTTTGACAACCTTTACCGAGACAACAGGAGTCACAGTGTTCATTATGGGACTCATCGGCCCCCCCCTCCCTCTCTCCCCCTTAGAGTATAGAAACTTTTTGAGTGTATAGGATAAGGTATTAAGTGTATGAGACGGAGAATATAGAGGTGATGATAACTTACAACAGGTAAGGTGAGTTTTAATTAACTAGTAGATTCACCTGGCTTGTTTGGGAGGACACTGTTGGTAACGCCCCCCCATAAAGATGTTGTTAACGTCTTGTAAACACAGACTTAAAAACTTATATAGTGGTAATGTTTAACCAACCTAACCTAACATAACATAACATAACATAAACATGACATAACATAACATAAATATAAAATATAAAATAACAACATAACATAACATAACATAACATAACATACATAACATAACAAATATAAATAACATAACATAACATAACATAAAAATAACATAAAAATAACATAACATAAAATAACATAACATAACATAACATAACATAAACATAACATAAAATAACATAAATATAACATAACATAACATAAATATAACAATATAACAAACATAACATAAACATAACATAACATAACATAAATATAACATAACATAAATATAACATAACATAACATAACATAAACAAACATAAAATAACATAACATAGCATAAATATATACATAACATAACATAACATAACATAACATAACCTAACCTAACTCCAACCTAACCTAACCTAACCTAACCTAACCTAACCTAACCTAACTTAACATAACATAACCTAACCTAACCTTAACCAACCTAACCTAACCTAACCTAACATAACCTAACCTAACTCAACATAAATAACATAACATAACCTAATATAACACTGCCTAATATTGCCTCACCCTTCCACATCACGGGACACCCCCCCTCCCCTTCCCTCCCTCCTCCTCAAGACAAACTAGGAATCATCTGTGTTTGTCTGTCATCAAGATCTAATCCATCACCCAAATTTGGACGAATGAATAACCGCCTTTCCTAAATACCGTGAATCTTATTGGTGCTCGTAGTTACGCCTGAAGATATATGGTTGAGTATCAGGAACCCGTTCAATGTCGCTAGGTATTTGGCCCTCAGCGGGGATTCGAGTGTGGGGCCTCGTAGTGACTGGTCGACAGCTATAATCACCCATATGAAGCTGAAAAGAAAAATTGCATTCTATATATTGTATTGCTCCTTAGGTTACGAAAGACTTATATACAGGTTACAACACGCCATATACAGGTTACAACACCTATATACATTACAACACTTACCATACAGGTTACAACACCTTACATACAGGTTACAACACCCTAT
>NW_024741288.1:0-6903 GCF_018991925.1 Homarus americanus
TCGGCAATCTCAGATCTCGTTATCAGGTCTGAGTCATCTGTCAGGTTCACGGCCAAGCGCAACACCCTCTCTCAGCTGCCTCTTCAAACTATCAAAGTCACAACTGTGAGAGGTTACATCACAACTGTGAGAGGTTACATCACAACTGTGAGAGGTTACATCACAACTGTGAGAGGTTACACCACAACTGTGAGAGGTTACATCACAACTATGAGAGGTTACATCACAATTGTGAGAGGTCACACCACAACTGTGAAAGGTTACACCACAACTGTGAGAGGTGACACCACAACTGTGAGAGGTTATCCTAACTATGAGGTTACATCACAACTGAGAGTTACCCAACAGAGAGGTTATCACAACTGTGAGGAGGTTACCACAACAGTGAGGGGTTACACCACAACTATGAGGTTTACACCACAGCTGAGGTTACACCCTGGCTGTGAGGTTACACCACACTGGGAGAGGTTACACACAACTGTGAGAGGTTATCACAACTGAGAGGGTTGCACCACAACTGTGAGAGGTTACATCACAACTGTGAGGTTACACCACACTGTGAGAGGTTACACCACAACTGTGAGGTTACACCACAACTGTGAGAGGTTACATCCAACTGTGAGAGGTTACATCACAACTGTGAGGTTTCCACAACTGTGAGAGGTTACATCACAACTGTGAGAGGTTACATCACAACTGTGAGGTTACACCACAACTGTGAGAGGTTACACCACAACTGTGAGAGGTTACACCACAACTGTGAGAGGTTACATCACAACTGTGAGAGGTTACACCACAACTGGTAGAGTTACATCACAACGTGAGAGGTTACATCACAACTGTGAGAGGTTACATCACAACTGTGAGAGGTTACACCACAACTGTGAGAGGTTACACCACAACTGTGAGAGGTTACACCACAACTGTGAGAGGTTACATCACAACTGTGAGAGGTTACATCACAACTGTGAGAGGTTACACCACAACTGTGAGAGGTACATCACAACTGTGAGAGGTTACATCACAACTGTGAGAGGTTACATCACAACTGTGAGAGGTTACATCACAACTGTGAGAGGTTACATCACAACTGTGAGAGGTTACATCACAACTGTGAGAGGTTACACACAACTGTGGAGGTTACATCACAACTGTGAGAGGTTACACCACAACTGTGAGAGGTTACATCACAACTGTGAGAGGTTACATAACAACTGTTAGAGGTTACATCACAACTGTGAGAGGTTACATCACAAATGTGGGAGGTTACATCACAACAGTGGGAGGTTAACACAACAATGAAAGGTTATACCACAACTGTGAGAGGTTACACCACAACAGTGAGAGGTTATACCACAACAGTGAGAGGTTACATCACAACTGTGAGAGGTTACACCACAACTGTGAGAGGTTACATCACAACTGTGAGAGGTTACATTACAACCGTGAGAGGTTACATCACAAGCGTGAGAGGTTACACCACAACTGTGAGAGGTTACATCACAACTGTGGGAGGTTACATCACAACAGTGAGAGGTTACACCACAACTGTGAGAGGTTACATCACAACTGTGAGAGGTTACATCACAACTGTGAGAGGTTACATCACAACTGTGGGAGGTTACATCACAACAGTGAGAGGTTACACCATAACTGTGAGAGGTTACACCACAACTGTGAGAGGTTACATCACAACTGTGAGAGGTTACATCACAACTGTGAGAGGTTACATCACAACTGTGAGAGGTTGCATCACAACTGTGAGAGGTTACATCACAACTGTGAGAGGTTACATCACAACTGTGGAGGTTACATCACAACTGTGGAGGTTACATTACAACAGTGAAGGTTGCACCACAACTGTGAGAGGTTACATCACAACTGTGAGAGGTTACACATCACAGCACGAGAGGTTACATCACAGCTGTGGGTGCATCACAGCAGTGAGAGGTTGCACCGCCAACTGTGAGAGGTTGCACCACAGCTGTGAGAGGTTGCATCACAGCTGTGAGAGGTTACATCACAGCTGTGAGAGGTTACATCACAGCTGTAGCAGGAGGTTGCATCACAACTGTGAGGTTACATCACAGCACAGCAGAGGTTACATCACAACTGTGGAGGTTACATCACAACTGTGGGAGGTTACATTACAGCAGTGGAAGGTTGCACCACAACTGTGAGGTTACATCCTGGCTGTGAGAGGTTACATCACAACTGTGAGAGGCTATATCACAACTGTGAGAGGTTACACCACAACTGTGAGAGGTTACATCACAACTGTGAGAGGTTACACCACAACTGTGAGAGGTTACATCAAAACTGTGAGAGGTTACATCACAACTGTGAGAGGTTACATCACAACTGTGAGATGTTACATCAAAACTGTGAGAGGTTACACCACAACTGTGAGAGGTTACATCACAAATGTGAGAGGTTACACCACAACTGTGAGATGTTACATCACAACTGTGAGAGGTTACATCACAACTGTGAGAGGTTACATCACAACTGTGGGAGGTTACATCACAACTGTGAGAGGTTGCACCACAACTGTGAGAGGTTACATCACAACTGTGAAGGTTACATAACAACTGTAAGAGGTTACATCACAACTGTAAGAGGCTACATCACAACTGTGGGAGGTTACATCAAAACAGTGGGAGGTTACATCACAACAGTGAGAGGTTACATCACAACTATGAGAGGCTACATCACAACTGTGGGAGGTTACATCAAAACAGTGGGAGGTTACATCACAACTGTGAGAGGTTACATCACAACTATGAGAGGCTACATCACAACTATGAGAGGCTACATCACAACTGTGGGAGGTTACATCAAAACAGTGGGAGGTTACATCACAACTGTGAGAGGTTACACCACAACAGTGAGAGGTTTACATCACAACTGTGGGAGGTTACATCACAACAGTGAGAGGGTTACATGTAACTGTAGGGAGTTGCATCACAACTTCAGCCAGGGTTGCATCACACAACTGTGAGAGGTTACACCACAACTGTGAGAGGTTACATCACAACTGTGAGAGGTTACATCACAACTGTGAGAGGTTACACCACAACTGTGAGAGGTTACATCACAACCATACTAATACATCAGTTCCTTCATTCTACAACATACAACCATACAGACAATTTGACCCACATGAGATCATAAGAATGGATGAAACTGCAGCGGGCCTATTGGCCCATACTGGGCAGTCCCATTTACACCCAACCCCTATTGCTCATATATCCATCATATATACAGTACGTCCATACAGGTATACAACCATACAGGTATACAACCATACAGGTATACAACCATATAGGTATACAACCATACAGGTATACAACCACCCAGGTATACAACCATACAGATATATAACCATACCGGTATACAGCCAAACACCGATACAACCAAAGAGGTATACAACCATATAGGTATATAACCATACAGGTATACAACCAAACACCTATATAACCATACAGGTATACAACCAAACACCTATACAACCATACAGTTATACAACCATACAAGTATACAATCATACACCTATACAACCATACAGGTATACAACCATACAAGTATACAATCATACACCTATACAACCATACACCTATACAACCATACAGGTTTACAACCATACAGGTATACAACCACACAACTTTAACGATACAGGTATACAACCACACAGATATACAACCACACAGGTATACATACAGGTTTACAACCATACAGGTATACCAACTTACAGGTATATAACCATACAGGTATATAACCAAACATCTATACAACCATTTAGGTATACAACCATACAGGTATACAACCACACAGGTATACAGCCATACAGGCATACATCCATACAGGCATACATCCATACAGGTATACAACCATACAGGTATATAACCAAACACCTATGCAACCATACACCTGTACAACCATACAGGTTTACAACCATACAGGTATATAACCAAAAACCTATACAACCATACACCTGTACAACCATACAGGTTTACAACCATACAGGTATACAGCCATACAGGCATACATCCATACAGGCATACAACCATACAGGTATATAAACAAACACCTATGCAACCATACACATATACAACCATACACCTATACAACCATACAGGTTTACAACCATACAGGTATACATCCATACAGGTATACAACCATACAACTATACAATGATACAGGTATAAAACCATACACGTATACATCCATACAGGTATACAACCATACAGGTATACAACCAAACACCTATACAACCAAACAGGTATACAACCATACAACTATACAACCATACAGGTATACAACCATACAGGTATATAACCAAACACCTATACAACCATACAGGTATACAACCATACAGGTATACAACCATACAGGTATACAACCAAACACCTATACAACCAAACAGGTATACAACCATACAACTATACAACCATACAGGTATATAACCATACAGGTATACAACCAAACACCTATACAACCAAACAGGTATACAACCATACAACTATACAACCATACAGGTATATAACCATACAGGTATATAAGCAAACACCTATACAACCAAACAGGTATACAACCATACAACTATACAACCATACAGGTATATAACCATACAGGTATATAACCAAACACCTATACAACCAAACAGGTATACAACCATACAGGTATATAACCAAACAGGTATACAACCATACAACTATACAACCATACAGGTATATAACCATACAGGTATACAACCATACAGGTATACAAACATACAATATACAAACTACAGTATACAACATACAACTATACAACCATACAGGTATACAACCATACAGGTATACAACCATACAACTATACAACTATACAACTATACAACCATACAGTACAAACCATACAGGTATACAACCATACAACTATACAACCATACAACTATACATCCATACAGGTATACAAACTATAATATACAACCACAACACATACAGGTATACAACCATACAACTATACAACCATACAGGTATACATCCATACAGTATACAAACCATACAGGTATACAACCATACAACTATACAACCATACAGGTATACAAACACACAGGTATACAACCATACAACATACAACCATACAGTATACAAACATACAGGTATACAACCAAACAGGTATACAACCAAACAGGTATACAAACTACAGTATACAACCAAACAGGTATACAACTACAGGTATACAACCATACAAGCTATACAACCATACAACTATACAACCATACAGGTATACAAACTAACAGGTATACAACCAAACAGGTATACAAACAAACAGGTATACAACCATACAGGTATACAACCAAACAGGTATACAACCATACAGGTATACAACCATACAGGTATACAACCATACAACTGTATACAACCATACAGGTATACAACCATACAGGTATACAAACAAACAGGTATACAACCAAACAGGTATACAACCATACAGGTATACAACCAAACAGGTATACAACCATACAGGTATACAACCATACAGGTATACAACCATACAGGTATACAAACTACACAGGTATACAACCATACAGGTATACAACCATACAGGTATACAAACTACAGGTATACAACCAAACAGGTATACAACCAAACAGGTATACAAACTATACAGGTATACAACCATACAAGTATACAACCATACAGGTATACAACCAAACAGGTATACAACCATACAAGTATACAACCATACAATATACAAACATACAGGTATACAAACATACAGGTATACAACCATACAGGTATACAACCATACAAGTATACAACCATACAGGTATATACAACCATACAGGTATACAACCATACAACTATACAACCAAACAGGTATACAACCATACAGGTATACAACCATACAGGTATACAACCACACAGGTATACAACCATACAGGTATACAACCATACAGGTATACAACCATACAGGTATACAACCAAACAGGTATACAACCATACAGGTATACAACCAAACGGTATACAACCATACAGGTATACAACCATACAGGTATACAACCATACGGTATACAACCATACAGGTATACAACCACAGGTATACAACCACAGGTACACCAACAGGTATACAACCATACAGGTAATACAACCATACAGGTATACAACCATACAGGTATACAACCATACAGGTATACAACCAAACAGGTATACAACCAAACAGGTATACAACCATACGGTATACAACCATACAGGTATACACAAAACGGTATACAACCAGGTATACAAACCATACAGGTATACAACCATACAGGTATACAACCATACAGGTATACAACCAAACAGGTATACAACCATACAGGTATACAACCAAACAGGTATACAACAAACGGTATACAACCATACAAGTATACAACCAAACAGGTATACAACCATACAGGTATACAACCATACAGGTATACAACCATACAGGTATACAACCATACAGGTATACAACCATACAACTATACAGCAAGCAGTATACAACCATACGGTATACAACCATACAGGTATACAACCATACAGGTATACAACCAAACAGGTATACAACCATACAGGTATACAACCATACAGGTATACAACCACGGTATACAACCAAACAGGTATACAACCAACAGGTACAACCAAGAACATGGTATAAACCATACAATATACAAACACACAGGTATACAACCATACAGGTATACAACCATACAGGTATACAACCATACAGGTATACAACAAACAGGTATACAACCACACAGGTATACAACCAAACAGGTATACAACCAAGGTATACAACCATACAGGTATACAACCATACAGGTAACAACCAAACAGGTATACAACCATACAGGTATACAACCATACAGGTATACAACCATACAGGTATACAACCATA
>NW_024741289.1:0-42332 GCF_018991925.1 Homarus americanus
TAGAAGTTGCTGCATTGCTCCCTTCCCGTCGTTGTCTTCACCCATGCTCGTCGTTGTCTTCCTTCGTCGTTGTCTCCCTTCCTCGTCGTTGTCTTCCCTTCTCGTCGTTGTCTCCCTTCCTCGTCGTTGTCTCTTCCGTCGCTGTCTTCCTTCGTCGTTGTCTCCTCCTCGTCGTTGCCTCTTCCTCGTCGTTGTTCCCTTCCTCGTCGTTGCCCCCTTCCTCGTCGTTGTCTTCCTTCCTCGTCGTTGTCTTCCCTCTCGTCGTTGTCTTCCTCTTCCTCTCGTCGCGTTGTCTTCCCCTTCCGTCAAGTTGTCTCCCCTTCTCGTCGTTGTCTTCCTTCTCGTCGTTGTCTCCCCTTCCCGTCGTTGTCTTCTTCGTCGCGTTGTCTTCCCCTTCGCCGTTGTCTTCCTTCCTCGTCGTTGTCTTCCCTTCTCGTCGTTGTCTTCCCTCTCGTCGTTGTCTTTCCCCTTCTCGTCGTTGTCTTCCCCTTCTCGCTGTCGTTTTGCTTTTCCCCTTCCTCGTCGTTATTGTCTTCCCTTCCTCGTCGTTGTCTTCCTCACACAGTCATGTTTTATAACCGTCCATATATTACACTGTGATGTATTGTTCCGTGTGTCACTTGTCTGACTCCACCATCGTTGGGACGCTTCACACACACACACACACACACACACACACACACACACACACACACTCTCTCACCACTCACCACTCACTTCTCTCTCAATAAGCCCAGATTGTCAGTCTGCCTTAAGTACAGTCTTAATGTCCTCAGTTAAAGAAAACGGAGGTTGGGTTGTATTGCCCACTGTGTATTTTGGTGAATGAAGGAGAGAGAATGGATGGATGGATGATCGGTTGGATTAATGGATGAATGAATGGATGGTGGATAGATGGATGGATGGATGGATGGGTGGATAGATGGATGGATGGAAAATCTAGTTTGTGACTGAAATTCAGGTTTATAAGAGAGAGAGAGAGAGAGAGAGCGCACTTATGATAATAGTTTTGAGAGAAAGAAAGCATTCCATTTTCCTGGTGAGAAAGTTTATTTTATCCCGTGGTAAGAGTGAAAGTTTTGCTTATCCTGGAAAGACGAGAAAGTTTTTTTCTTCTTCTGGGTTTAGAAAGAGAAAGTTTTTGCTTGCTGAAGTTTAGAAAGAGAAAGTTTTTGCTTATGTTCGTTTAGAAAGAGAAAGCTTTTCCTCTGTTAGTTTAGAAAGGAAACTACTCGCTTATTTTGGAAAGATGGAGAAAGTTTTTGTCTGTTAGTTTAGAAAGAGTAAGTATCTTGTTTATATATTTAGACGGAGAAAGTTTTTCCCTGCTGTCAATTCTAGAAAGGAAAGTTTTTAATTTATGTTGGCCGAGATAAGAGAAAGCACTTAGACTATGCTACCATATGACCTTACACCTGTATATACCTGAACCTTGATTGACCAATGGAGCCATAACTACTAAGGCTGACCTAATTTATATATATTATTTAATATTTTAACTCTAGGACCCATTTTATTTATTATTTCTGCAACTTTTTCTCATCTCATTGTGACGTAACCTCAGCGTCACCAATTTCAAATTTTGACCTAATTCTCAGCTCTTTATCACCCAATTCTACAGCTTGTCACCTAATTTCTAACCTTTGTGACCCAATCATAGCAGCGACGTAATTTTCAACCTTGACCAAATTCTCAAGCTTTATGATCTTATTACAGCTCTGTGGCCTTATTTTCAAACCTTTTATCTAATTTTCAATGTGACCTAAATACAGCTTTGATTAACCTTCAACCTTTGTGACCAATTATCAAACCTTTAGACCTAATAATCATCGTACTCACGAATTAAGTCATCGTATCAAGGACACAACCCTCGTACTCAAGAGGTTCAGCCATTTTCTCCTTCCTCGACCCGACAACATGAGAAGTGAAGGGTAAACAAACCAGTGACTGATATATGTTTGTTGTCTGGACGGGGCGTGGTGATGGAACGTTTGTGTAGTGGGCGGTGATGGAACGTTTGTGTTAGTGGGGCGTGGTGATGGGGAACGTTTGTGTTAAGTGGGCGGTGATGGGAACGTTTAAAATAGTGGGTGGGGATGGGAACGTTTGTGTGGGTAGGTGGAGATGGGAACGTTTGTTGCAGGTGGAGATGGGAATGTTTGTCTAGGGGGGTGGAGATGGGAACGTTTGTCTGGGTAGGTGGAGATGGGAACGTTTGTGTGGGGTAGGTGGAGATGGGAACTGTTCAGGGGTGGAGATGGGGAACGTTTGTATAGACGGGGTGGAGATGGGAACGCCGGTCTGGGTAGGTGGAGATGGGAATGTTTGTCTGGGTAGGGAGATGGGAATGTTTGTCTGGCGGGGTGGAGATGAGAACGTTTGTCTGGGTAGGTGGAGATGGGAATGTTTGTCTGGGTAGGTGGAGATGGGAATGTTTGTGTGGGTAGGTGGAGGAATGTTTGTCTGGGCGGGTGGAGATGGAAATGTTTGTGATAGGTGTGTGTTTGAGAGAGAGAGAGAGAGAGTACCTCCATTCAACCAAGACGTTCGGGAAGAATGATAGACAAAGTTAATGATTAATTGAATGGAGGAATGATTGAAGGAGAGACGTGAATGAATGAATGTAAAATGGATGAGTACGTGAAGGTGGATGAGTGAATGGAGGAGGAAGTGAGTCATTTATACAGTAGCAGGATGAATGGATGGATGGATGAAACAGTGGATGATTGAATGGATGGATGGATGAATGAATGAATGATGGAGGATGAATGAATGAGTGATGGATGAATGAATGGATGGATGAGAAAGGATGAATGAATGGATGGGTGGATGGATGGGTAAAGGATGAATGAATGATGGGTGGATGGATGAGTTGAGTCAATTTGCAGCCAACTTATTCACCAGAAAGGAATTGAGTAATGTGAATGAGGGAGGAAGGAAGGAAACGCATTTAGTGGATGAGGAGGAAATACACTAAGCGAAATAGAGGGAAGAGAGGGGAGAAGGAAAAAAAAAAAAAAAAAACAACAAAAAAAAAGAGAAAGAGAGGGGAGAAGGAAAGGGAGAGAGAGAATGAATGAAGGGGGAAAACACTAAGCAATGAGAGGGAGAGAGGAAAAGAAGGAGAAGGAAAGGAAGAGAGAGAATGAATGAAGGGAGGAAATACACAAAGCGAATGAGAGGGAGAGAGAGAAAGAGAAGGGAGAAGGAAAGGGAGAGAGAGAATGAATGAAGGGAGGAAATACACTAAGCGAATGAGAGGGAGAGAGGAAAGGGAGGAGAGGTAGGAAGGAGGTAAGAGGAGAGATATTGAATGAAGGAAAGAATGAGAGTAAGGAAATGAATGAATAAATGGGGGGTCTAGTGAGTGAAGGAAGGGAGGAAAGGATGAATGAAGCAATAAAGAGGAGAGAGAGAGAGAGAGAGTATTTGAGTTAGTGAGTGAATGACAAAGTAGCACAGGACTCACCTAACTCACTCAACACCTACTCCACCACCTACTCACCCACCCATCCCACCCAACCCAACCAAACTACTGGCAGGAGATTGTGATGAACTTTGCTGGTATGATTCTAGCATGGTTTTGTAAAGGAGAGGGAGGAAGAAAGGGGAGGTGGGGGAAGAAGCAGGGGAGGAGGTGGGTGGGGAGTATTGATTCTCCGCATGTTGAGCAGTGTGTGTGTGTGAGGGAGGACAGCACATAGCACCCGCGGCAGGAGTGGCAGTACAGTACCTGCCTGCTTGAAGTGGTGGCCTAAAACGCGTTGAAGTGGGATGGGCGAGGCGTTGTGTTTACGTTGAAGGGAGGGGGAGAGGAAGGGGTGTGTGGAGGGGGGAGGGGTGTGTGGAGGGGGAGGGGGTGTCTGAGGGGGGAGGGGGGAAGGGGGGTATGAGGGGGGAGGGGGGGAGGAGGGGAAGGGGTGTGAGGAGGGGAAGGGGTGAGGAGGGGGAGGGTGAGGAGAGGAAGGGGTGTGGGAGGGGGAGAGGTGGGCAGGGGAGGAGGGGGTGGAGGGGGAGGGGGTGAGGGAAGGGAGGGGGTGTGGGGAGGGGGGGAGCGGTGTGGGAGGGGAGGGGTGTGTGAGGGGGAGGGTGGAGGGGAGGGTGTGGAGGGGAGGGTGAGGAGGGGGTAAGGGGTGGGAGGAGGGGGAAGGGGTGTGTGGAGGGGGAGGGGTGTGAGGAGAGAAGGGGTGTGAGGAGAGAAGGGGGGGGGAGGTGTGTAGAGGAGGGGAAGCGTGTGTGGAGGGGGGAGGGGGTGGAGGAGGAGGGGAAGGGGGTGTGTGGAGGGGAGGTGAGGAGGAGGGGTGTGTGGAGGAGGGAGGTGACAGGGGTGCAGGGAGTGTGGAGGAAGGCTGAGGAGAAGAAGGGGAGTGTGAGGAGAGGGGAGGGGGGTGTTCATATCCCTCTCTGGTGCTGTGTGCAGTGACGAGGATCACCTGAAGATTAGACACCTGTGCTTAGTACACTCCTGATGTTTTAACCTTCCTAATGCTACTTTGAAGGGGTTAGGTTAAGTTAGCGTTGGTGAAGGTTAGCGTTGGTTTAGGTTAAGTTAGCGTTGGTTTAGGGGTTAAGGTGTTGGTGTGGGTGTTAGTGCTGGTGTCGGTTAGTTAGCGTTGCGTAGGTTGGGTTAGTGTTGGTTGTGGTTGCTGCGTAGGCTTAGGTTAAGTTATTTAGGTTGCTAGCGTTGGTAGGTTAAGTTAGCGCTGGTTTGTGCTGCTACGTTGGTTTGTGTTGCTGCGTTGGTGGGGTTGCTAGTGCTGGTCGGGTTAAGTTAGCGTTGGTGCAGGTTGCTAGTGTTGGTTTCAGGTTGCTAGTGCTGGTTTAGGCTAGGTTAGCGCTGGTTTAGGTTAAGTTAAGCGTTGGTGTAGGTTGCTGCGTTGGCTTAGTTGCCAGTTGGTTTAAGGGTTAGCGTTGGTTTAGGCTGCTTAGCGTTGGTTTGTGCTGCTTAGTGCTGGCTTCAGGTTGCTAGCGCTGGTTTAGTTGCAAGCGCTGGTGTAGGTTGCTAGCGCTGGTTTAGGTTGCTAGCGTTGGTTGTGCTGCCAGTGCTGGTTTAGGTTGCTAACGCTGGCTTGGGTTGCTAGTGCTGGTTTAGGTTGCTAGTGCTGGTGTGGGTTGTTAGCGCTGGTGCAGGTTGCTGCGTTAGTGTTGACGTTTTTAGGTTGCTAGCGTTGGTTTAGGTTGCTACGTTGGTTTAGGTTAAGTTAGTGTTGGTTTAGGTTAAGTTAGCGTTGGTTTAGGTTGCTAGTGTTGGCTTAGGTTAAGTTAGCGTTGGTTTAGGTTGCTAGTGCTGGCTTTAGGTTGTTAGCGCTGGTTTAGGTTGCTAGTGTAGGTTGCTAGTGCTGGTTTAGGCTTAGCGCTGGTTTGTGCTGCTAGTGCTGGTTTAGGTTGTTAGTGCTGGCTTGTGTTGCTAGCGTTGGCTTGTGCTGCTAGTGCTGGTTTAGGTTGCTAGCGCTGGTTTAGGCTGCTGCTGGCTTGTGTTGAGCGCTGGTTTAGGTTGCCAGGCTGGTTAGTGTTGGCGCAGCTGCCGCTGGCTTAGGCTAGGTTGCCAGCGGTTAGTGTTGGCTTGTGCTGGTTAGCGCGGTTTAGTTAAGTTAGTGCTGGTTTAGGTTGTTAGTTGGTTTAGGTTGGGTTAGTGCTGGTTTGTGTTGCTAGCGTTGGTTTAGGTTGCTAGTGCTGCTAGGCCGGGCTTAAGCTGCAGCGTTGGCTTGCAGGCTGCTAGTGCTGGTTTAGGTTGCTAGCGTTGGTTTAGGTTAAGTTAGTGCAGGTTGTTAGTGCTGGTTTAGGTTGCTAGCGCTATTGTGCTGCTGCGCAGGTTGCTAGTGCTGGTTTAGGTTGCTAGCGCTGGCTTAGGTTGTTAGTGCTGGCTTAGGTTGCTAGTGTGGAAGTTTAGGCTGTTAGTGCTGGTTTAGGTTGCTAGTGCTGGTGCAGGTTGCTTAGTGCTGGTTTAGGTTGCTAGTGTTGCGTAGGTTGCCAGTGCTGGCTTCAGGCTGCTATTGCTGGCTTAGGTTAAGTTAGTGTTGGTTTAGGTTGTTAGTGTTGGTGTAGGTTGCTAGTGTTGCGTAGGTTGCTAGCTGTTGGTGTAGGTTGCTAGTGTTGGTGTAGGTTAAGTTGCGTTGGTGTAGGCGGTTAGCGCTGATTTAGGTTGCGGTGCTGGTTCAGGTGTTAGTGTTGGTGTAGGAGGTTAGTGCTGGTGTAGGTTGCAAGTGCTGGCTTTGTGCTCTAGGTTGGTTAGGCTGCTGCGTTGGTTTAGGTTGCTGCTGGAGCAGGCTGCTAGTGTTGGTGCAGGTTGTTAGTGTTGGCTTGTGCCGGTTAGCGTTGCGTGCAGGTTGTAGTGCTGGTTTAGTAAGCTAGTGTTGGTTTAGGTTAAGTTAGTGCTGTTTGAGTTGCAGTGTTAGTTTAGTTGGGTTAGTGTTGCGTAGGTTAAGTTAGTGTTGGTGTAGGTTAAGTTAGTGTTGGTTTAGGTTAAGTTAGTGCTGGTGTAGGTTGCTAGTGCTGGTTTAGTTGCTAGTGTTGGCTTGTGTTGCTAGTGTTGGTGTAGGTTGCTAGTGTTGGTGTAGGTTGTTAGTGTTGGTTTAGGTTGTTAGTGTTGGTGTAGGTTGTTAGTGTTGGTGTAGGTTGTTAGTGTTGGTTTAGGTTGCTAGTGTTGGTGTAGGCTGCTAGTGCTGGTGTAGGTTAGTGCTGGTGTAGGTTGCTAGTGTTGGTGCAGGTTGTTAGTGTTGGTTTAGGCTAAGTTGGTAGGATGTCTGGTTTAGGTTATGTTGCTTTGGTTTAGTGCAGGTTGTTAGTGCTGGTTTAGGTTAAGTTAGTGTTGGTGTAGGTTGCTAGTGTTGGTGTAGGTTGGTTAGTGTTGGATGTGGGGTTTGTTAGTGCTGGTTGAAGCTGTTAGTGTGTGTAGGTTAAGTTAGTGCTGCGGTTGCTAGTGTTGGTGTAGGTTGTTAGTGTTGGTTTAGGTTGCTAGTGTTGGTTTAGGTAAGTTAGTGTTGGTTTAGGTTGTAGTGTTGGTGTAGGTTAAAGTTAGTGTTGGTGTGGTAAAGTTAGTGCTGGTGGTTGTTGGTGTTGGTTTAGGTTGTTAGTGCTGGTTTACGGTTGTGTTGCTAGTGTTGGTTTGTGTTGCTGTGTTGGTGAGGTTGTTAGTGTTGGTTTAGGTTGTTAGTGTTGGTTTAGGTTGCTGCTGGCTTAGGTTGTTAGTGCTGGTTTAGGTTAAGTTAGTGCTGGTTTAGGTTAGTTAGTGTTGGTTTGGGTTAAGTTAGTGTTGGTTTAGGTTGCTAGTGTTGGTTTAGTTAGTTAGTGTTGGTTTAGGCTGTTAGTGTTTTCGGTTTAGGTTAAGTTAGTGTTGGTTTAGGTTAAGTTGCGCTGGTTTAGGTTGCAGTGTTGGCTTTAGGTTGTTAGTGTTGGTTTAGGCTAAGTTAGTGTTGGTTCTAGGTTTGGTTGCTAGTGTTGGTTTACGGTTAAGTTAGTGTTGGTTTGGTTGTTAGCGTTGGTTTGAGTTGTTGTGTTGGTTTAGGTTGTTGTGTTGGTTTAGGTTATGTTAGATAAGTTTCGGTTGTTAGGTTTGGTTAAATGAAGTTATACTTTAAGAGTAGGTTAGGTTGCTAATATATTTAGGTTGCTAGTGTTAGATTAGATTAGTGTTAGGTTAGGTTTTTAATCGTCACGTGGGTTGCCTAGTCTTCACGTGATCCAATGCCAATATAACACATGAACAGAACGCGTTACAACACTTTATCACGTACAGTTACCATGACAACCACCTGCAGCTTGGGTCAAGAAGGTCAGAGGTCAAGGTCACAAGATGCATTCCCTCATCCTGGGCATAACTTGAGGGCATACGTGGCATTACTTGGCATACACTAGGTACCATGACAACTCTGAGTGATGGTATGGTGTCAGTCTCAAAGGTCAGAGGTCAGGGTTAACACACACGCACACCGGATTGACTTTAGGATTTAGTGTCTTCTGTGTGTGTGTGTGTATGTGTGTGTGTGTGTGTGTATGTGTGTGTGTATGTGTGTGTGTTTGTTTAAAGATTTCTTGATTTAGGTAGGCAGAATATTAAGGCAAAAATTGACAGGAAGAAAATATTGAATGAAATGAGAGGAGGAGAGAGAGAGAAAAGATGGAAAATATGACAATAAACAAGGAAATGTGATAAAAGAAGAATGAAGGGAAAGAGAGGAAGAAGAGAGGAGAGAAAGGAAGACGTAGATTGTGTGTGTGTACGCATCCTAATATGGTCTCTCTCCTCTCTCCACCTCTCCACCTCCACCTCCACCCTCCACCCCCACCTCTCCACCTCCTCTCCACCTCTCCACCTCATAACGTGCCACCCCTCCGTTAATGGTAATGTGAGTGTGTTGGAGACCGGTTGAGTGCATCTCGTGGTGATGTCACATTTGTGTATTGTGTAACCTCATTTGCATACCGTTACCTAATGTTCTGTTAAAAAGCGAATGGTGAAATAATAATGATGGAGTAGAAATAATGATGGTGATGATTATAACGATGATAACGATAATGAAGATGTTGATAATAATAATGATAATAGGACGAATACTATTACTTTTTTTTAACGTGTCCTCCAGCCTCCCCAATAGCCACACCTTCGCCACCATTTTATTACCTTAAAAATAAATATCCTAATACATAAGTAGCTATCCTAGCTGTGTTGAGTTAGTTGAGCCGCAGGTCTATGCGGCATTCAGTGACTGTTGCCTCATAGTCAATATCTGCAACTGTTGTCGGCTTTGGGGCCGATGCTCTCGCCCCCTGAGGCAGAGCAAAGCCGACCTAAGGAGAGGGAAGTACTACTACTACTACTATTTTTTAGGTCGTGGCCTCCAGCCTCCCCAATAGCCACACCTTCGCCGCCATTTTATTACTTACTACTACTACTACTACTACTACTACTACTACTACTACTACTCCCACAATAATAATAATAATAATAATAATAATAATAACACGAGTAATAACAATAATAATGAAAATAGTAGAAGTAGTAGTAAGAATAGTAATAACAGTAGTAGTAGTAAGAATAGTAATAACAGTAGTAGTAGTAGCAGTAATAGTAATAACAGTAATAATAGTAACAGTAGTAGCAGTAATAACAGGTGACAGGTGTGGGTCACATATCTTGCCCAGGTCAAGCAACTGCCTAACAAGAACCATAACTCAACCTAGACTGATAGGAACACTGCCTTCTTCCTGTTGTCTTCCTCCTGCTTCCTGTTTCCTTCCTCCTGCTTCCTGTTGTCTTCTTCCTGCTTCCTGTTGTCTTCCTACTGCTTCCTGTTGTCTTCCTCCTGCTTCCTGTTGTCTTCCTGCTTTCTGTTTACGTCCTCCTGCTTCCTGTTGTCTTCCTCCTGCTTCCTGTTTACGTTCCCCTGCTTTCTGTTTACGTCCTCCTGCCTCCTGTTTTCATCCTCCTTGCTCCTGTTTCCTATTTTCTTCCTCCTGCCTCCTACTCTCTTCCTCTTGCCTCCTACTCTCTCTTACTCTTGCCTCCTACTGCTTCCTCCTGCCTCCTACTCTCTTCCTCTTGCCTCCTACTCTCTTACTCTTGCCTCCTTCCTCCTGCCTCCTACTCTCTTCCTCTTGCCTCCTCTACTCTTCCTCCTGCCTCCTACTCTCTTCCTCCTGCCTCCTACTCTCTTCCTCTTCCTACTCTCTTACCCTGCCTCCTACTCTTCTTCCTCTTGCCTCCTACTCTCTTACTCTGCCTCCTACTCTTCCTCCTGCCTCCTACTCTCTTCCTCTTGCCTCCTACTTTCTTTCCTTGCCTCCTACTTCGCTTCCTCCTGCCTCCCACTCTCTTCCTCTTGCCTCCTACTCTCTTACTCTTGCCTCCCACTGCTTCCTCCTGCCTCCTACTCTCTTCCTCCTGCCTCCTACTCTCTTCCTCTTGCCTCCTACTCTTCTTACTCCCTCCTACTCTCTTACTCCTGCCTCCTACTCTCTTACTCCTCCCTCCTACTCTCTTACTCCTCCCTCCTACTTCACTCCCTCCCTTCTATTTCTTCCTCCTGTCTTCGCTTCCTTCCTCCGTGTACATGAGTCATGACGGAGAGTGAAACAGTGATTACTAGGTGTACACAGGTGATTACTAGGTGTACACAGGTGATAACAAAGTGTACACAGGTGATTACTAGGTGTACACAGGTGATTACTAGGTGTACACAGTAGATTACTAGGGTGTACACAGGTGACACTAGGTGTACACAGGTGATTACTAGGTGTACACAGGTGATTACAAGGTGTACACAGTGATTACTAGGTGTACACAGGTGATTACTAGGTGTACACAGGTGATTACTAGGTGTACACAGGTGATTACTAGGTGTACACAGAGGATACTAGGTGTACACAGGTGGTTACTAGGTGTACACAGGTGATAACGTGTAGGCCAATAATGTCTGTTTGTTGTCATTATATTGTTTATTTTGCTGACCATCACAATTAGGGTCACGTTATTGTTTACTGTTTGGGCGGGGCGAGGGTGGGTGGGTGTGAGAGGCGAGGGTGGGAAACGAGGGTGGTGGGTGTGAGAGGCGAGGTGGGTGGTGTGGGCGGGCGAGGGTGGGTGGGTGTGAGAGGCGAGGGTGGGTGGGTGTGAGAGGCGAGGTGGTGGGTGTGGGTGGTAGGGTGGTGGGTGAGGTTCAAGGAGGGATGGCGTGGATAAAGGTGGGGAGAGGTGGTTGGATGGGGTGGGTGGAGGGGATGGTGTGGATACGAATAGGGAAGTGAGAGGCGTGGATGGGAATTGGATATAGGGATATGGTGTTGATGCGGATAGGGAGGAGTGTGGATGGGAATTAGGTGGGGACAAGAGGGTGTGGATGTGGATAAAGGGTGTGTGTGGATATTGTACTCTCTTTTCAGGTTTAATTAGTTAAATGTGGCGAGTCATGTCCGTAGATTTTTATGTCTGTATTTACTGTAATAATAATAATAATAATTAACGGTTTATTGAGAGAGCATGGCGGCCGGAAGGTTGAAAATATACTGTTACATAATTGGGGAATGGGTCTCTTGATTTACAAATAATATACAGGTAACATAAGTGATACAAATATGATATATAATAACTAGATGGGGAGAAGGTTATACTACAGGGCATTTCAACACAGTGACATTGCAAAAAGTAAGATTGACCGGGAGTGAATACACTGGTTGATTACAAGTTATTGATAATTTTTACAATGGTTGGGACTGGGCTTTTCTTATAGTGCTTGTATGGGCTGGATGCGGTTGTGGTGTCGAACAGCAATTCTCGGGCTAGGGATCTCAGGTGGTAGTAGGAGCCGGTGTCGAGGATGGTGTAGAAACTTTCTCACCGAATTTGCAGATGAGGTCGTGGTGATGGTCAGTGAGAGCCGAGAGGGTCAGTGTGTTGAGCGCTTCTTGATATGTGGAGTAGGAAGGGGAGAGAATAATCTTGCATGCCCTCTTTTGCACTTTTTCTAGGTGTTTACGTTGTGTGGCATTTAAGGAGGAAGACCAGGTAGGGGAGGCATAGGTGTGTGTGTGTGTGTGTGTGTACGGTAATCGTGTCCCGTGAACGTATCTTAGTTACAGTAGAGTCTCAGTGCAAACTTACCACCATATCTGACTTAAATTTTGTTTATTGTTATTGTTGTTGTTATTATTTTATTGTAGTTGTTGTTATTGTTGTTGTTGGTGGTATTAATATTGTTTATTTTTATCATTATTATTGCTGTTATTATTATTATCATTATTATCATTAACCTTATTATTATTATTGAACCATTTTAAGAGAAAACTTGATCTCAGGAGCTATCAAGCTTCCGATGACCAAATTGGTTATCTAGCTGCCGTAAAACGACTTAACGATCGAATTACCTTATTAATGTGATTATAACCCGCCATAATGTAATTCATAGTGTAGTTAGTAAGTTACCTTTATAGTAGGGTAAGGGGTGACATAGTGTTTACCTATAGTAGTATGATGATGGTATACATTCACACAACACACACACACACACACACAACACACACACACACACACACACACACACACACACACACACACACACACACACACTACCTCTCTCTCTCTCTCTGGAATTGGTGTCCCCCAGGTGTAGTGGTGTAGGTGTCTCCAGGGTGTAGTGGGTGTAGGTGTCCCCGTGTAGTGGTGTAGGTGTCCCTGTAGTGGTGTAGGTGTCCCCAGGGTGTAGTGGTGTAGGTGTCCCCAGGGTGTAGTGGTGTAGGTGTCCCCAGGGTGTAGTGGTGTAGGTGTCCCCAGGGTGTAGTGTGGTAGGTGTCCCCAGGGTGTAGTGGTGCAGGTGTCCCCGGGGTGTGGTAGGTGTCCCCGGGGTGTAGTGGTGTAGGTGTCCCCGGGGTGTAGTGGTGTAGGTGTCCCCAGGTGTAGTGGTGTAGGTGTCCCCAGGGTGTAGTGGTGTAGGTGTCCCCAGGGTGTAGTGGTGTAGGGTGTCCCCAGGTAGTGAAGTGTCCCCGGGGTGTAGTGTGTAGGTGTCCCGGGGTGTAGTGGTGTAGGTGTCCCCGGGGTGTAGTGGTGTAGGTGTCCCCGGGGTGTAGTGGTGTAGGTGTCCCCGGGTGTAGTGGTGTAGGTGTCCCCAGGGTGTAGTGGTGTAGGTGTCCCCAGGGTGTAGTGGTGTGAGGTGTCCCAGGGTGTAGTGGTGTAGGTGTCCCCAGGGGTAGTGTAGGTGTCTCCAGGGTGTAGTGGTGAATCTCCCAGGGTGTAGTGGTGTAGGTGTCCCCAGGGTGTAGTGGTGTAGGTGTCCCCGGTGTAGTGGTGTAGGTGTCCCCAGGTGTAGTGGTGTAGGTGTCCCCAGGGTGTAGTGGTGTAGGTGTAAGGTGAGCTATAGGGAAGTGTCTCTAAAGCAGATGACACACTTGTACTTGCGCCCCCACTCCACACACACACACACACACACATACCAATGTATATATTTTGCACTAAACTACAAAACATCGATTAATCCCCTACAATAAATTCCAGGTCATGATATATATATATATATATATATATATATATATATATATATATATATATATATATATATATATATATATATATATATATATATATATATATATATATTATATATATATATATTTTTATATATATATAGACATCCACCCAAGGAGAATTAATGTGGGATTTGTTGTGTTTTTATATATAAATTGAGGGATCACCTGACGATTAGACACCCTAATTTATTTCCCTTGAAGATTAACCAACCTGACGTTAACATGGGGGGGTAGGTTAGGTTAGGTTAGGTTAGGTTAGGTTAGGTTAACATTAGTGTGGTAAATCTTTAGGTAAAAAACCTCGTGGGTGGGTAGGAATCTATGACCCAAATAGAGGATAAAAATGAGGTTAGGTTAACATCACGTTAGGTTAGCATTGGGCTGGTTAGCATAGGTTAGATTAGCTTTAGGGTGGTTAGGTTAGATTAGCATTAGGTTAACATCATATTAAGTTAACATTAGGGTGGTTAGGTTAGATTAGCATTAGGTTAACATAACATTAGGGTGGTTAATCTTCAGGTGAATAAAAAGTGTCCCTGACCCAAGTAGACAATAACAGCTCGTGAGGTGTATCATCAGTTTGAAGTCACATTTGTGGGTGGCGTTAAAACTACACTACATAATCCTGTTGGTATTGTTGATGGGCACTCCTCCACGTGTGTTCATTTATACACCTGACTGTTCATGAATACTCGTACAGGTGTCTACATTAATACTCGTACAGGTGTCTACATTAATACTCGTACAGGTGTCTACATTAATACTCGTACAGGTGTCTACATTAATACTCGTACAGGTGTCTACATTACTACTCGTACAGGTGTCTACATTAATACTGCACAGGTGTCTACATTAATACTCGTACAGGTGTCTACATTAATACTCGTACAGGTGTCTACATTAATACTCGTACAGGTGTCACATTAATACTGTACAGGTGTCTACATTAATACGTACAGGTGTCACATTAATACTGTACGTGTCTACATTAATACTGTACAGGTGTCTACATTAATACTCGTACAGGTGTCTACATTAATACTCGTACAGGTGTCTACATTAATACTGTACAGGTGTCTACATTAATACTGTACAGGTGTCTACATTAATACTCGTACAGGTGTCTACATTAATACTCGTACAGGTGTCTACATTAATACTGTACAGGTGTCTACATTAATACTCGTACAGGTGTCTACATTAATACTGTACAGGTGTCTACATTAATACTCTCGTACAGGTGTCTACATTAATACTCGTACAGGTGTCTACATTACTACTCGTACAGGTGTCTACATTAATACTCATACAGGTGTCTACATTAATACTGTACAGGTGTCTACATTACTACTGTACAGGTGTTTACATTACTCGCCAGGTGTCTACATAATACTGCACAGGTGTCTACATTACCGCAGGTGTCTACATTAATACTCGTACAGGTGTCTACAGGTGTGTCTATATTTTCATGATTATTTCCTTTAAATGTACAGGTCCCCAGGTGGTGTACAGGTCCCCAGGTGGTGTACAGGTCCCCAGGTGGTGTACAGGTCCCCAGGTGGTGTACAGGTCCCCAGGTGGTGTACAGGTCCCCAGGTGGTGTACAGGTCCCCAGGTGGTACAGGTCCCCAGGTGGTGTACAGGGCCCCAGGTGGTGTACAGGGCCCCAGGTGGTGTACAGGTCCCCAGGTGGTGTACATACAGGTCCCCAGGTGGTGACAGGTTCCGGTGGTGTACAGGGCCCCAGGTGGTGTACAGGTTCCCAGGTGGTGTACAGGTCCCCAGGTGGTGTACAGGTCCCCAGGTGGTGTACAGGCCCCAGGTGGTACAGGGTCCCCAGGTGGTGTACAGGTCCCCAGGTGGTGTACAGGTCCCCAGGTGGTGTACAGGTCCCCAGGTGGTGTACAGGTCCCCAGGTGTACAGGCCCCAGGTGGTGTACAGGGCCCCAGGTGGTGTACAGGTCCCCAGGTGGTGTACAGGTCCCCAGGTGGTGTGTACAGGTCCCCAGGTGGTACAGGTCCCCAGGTGGTGTACAGGGCCCCAGGTGGTGTACAGGTCCCCAGGTGGTGTACAGGTCCCCAGGTGGTGTACAGGTCCCCAGGTGGTGCAAGGTGCCCCAGGTGGTGTACAGGGCCCCAGGTGGTGTACAGGTCCCCAGGTGGTGTACAGTCCCCGGTGTGTACAGGTCCCCAGGTGGTGTCCAGGTCCCCAGGTGGTGTACAGGTCCCCAGGTGGTGTACAGGTCCCCAGGTGGTGTACAGGTCCCCAGGTGGTGTACAGGTCCCAGGTGGTGTACAGGGCCCCAGGTGGTGTACAGGGCCCCAGGTGGTGTACAGGTCCCCCAGGTGGTGTACAGGTCCCCAGGTGGTGTACAGGTCCCCAGGTGGTGTACAGGGCCCCAGGTGGTACAGGTCCCCAGGTGGTGTACAGGTCCCAGGTGGTGTACAGGTCCCCAGGTGGTGTGGCCCCAGGTGGTGTACAGGTCCCCAGGTGGTGTACAGGCCCCCAGGTGGTGTACAGGTCCCCAGGTGGTGTACAGGTCCCCAGGTGGTGTACAGGTCCCCAGGTGGTGTACAGGTCCCCGGTGGTGTACAGGTTCCCAGGTGGTGTACAGGTCCCCAGGTGGTGTACAGGTCCCCAGGTGGTGTACAGGTCCCCAGGTGGTGTACAGGTCCCCAGGTGGTACAGGTCCCCAGGTGGTGTACAGGTCCCCAGGTGGTGTACAGGTCCCCAGGTGTACAGGTCCCCAGGTGGTGTACAGGCTCCCAGGTGGTGTACAGGTCCCAGGTGGTGTACAGGTCCCCAGGTGGTGTACAGGTCCCCAGGTGTGTGTACAGGTCCCCAGGTGGTGTACAGGTCCCCAGGTGGTGTACAGCCCCCAGGTGGTGTACAGCCCCCAGGTGGTGTACAGGTGGTGACAGATGGTGTACACGTCGTCACGTCTTATGGTGTATGATGAATTCTTGAGAGTCGGGTCATTAGCGGAGGTAGTGAAGGTCTCTCTCTCTCTCTCTCCTCCTTTGTGCTTCCCTTCCTCCCTACCTATTAAAGTAACTCCCTCCCTCCCTCCCTCCCTCATGTTGATAGCTCACCAGTTAGAGAATTAATCATATCTAATCCTGTATCTTTCTCTCTCTTTCAGGTAAGTAACCAACCCAAGCCATCAACTGGACCACCTCACAGTAAGTCGTATACATCAGCACGTATTAACACCCGTTCGTTGGTCTGTACGTCCGTCTATACCAGTTGTGTCCACGGGTTACGCTTGAAGTATATCATGTAAGTGTGTGTGTGTGTGTGTGTGTGTGTGTGTGTGTGTGTGTGTGTGTGTGTGTGTGTGTGTGTGTGTTATAGCATGCTGGACCCCGGTTCGATCCCCGGGCAGGGTGAAACTGTGAGCAAGTTTCTTTACGCCATTTTGCCTCTGTCTACCCAGCAGTAATTGGGGACCTGGATGTTAAACGATTTTCGGATCGTGTTCTGGGGTAATGGTTAGCCAGTGCAGTTGGCGAGTTGTCCGGTCTTCTGGGACTATTTATTAACACTGGGGCATGCAGCTCGTTAACTCAGGGTGTGGTTGTTGTGTTGGCGGCCAGCTTACACCTTCAACACTGGGTCGTGCAGCCTGTTAACCTCAGGGTGTGGTTGTTGTGTTGGCGACAGCTTCTACACCTTCAACACTGGTCGTGCAGCCTGTTAACTCAGGGTGTGGTTACAGTTGCGACAGCTTCTACACCTTCAACACTGGGTCATGCAGCCAGCAATAGGTGTGGTTGCTGTGTTGACGACAGCTTCTACACCTTCAACACTGGGTCATGCAGTTCGTTAACTCAGGGTGTGTGGTTATTGTGCTGCTGCAGCTTCTACACCTTCAACACTGGGTCATGCAGCTCGTTAACTTAGGGTGTGCTGTTGTGTTGGCGACAGCTTCACACCTTCAACACTGGGGTCGTGCAGCTCGTTAACCCAGGATGGGTTGTTGTGTTGGCGACAGCTTCTACACCTTCAACACTGGGTCGCAGCTCAAGTTAACTCAGGGTGGTTGTTGTGTTGGCTGCAGCTTCTGCACCTTCAACACTGGTCATGCAGCCTGCCAACTCAGGTGTGGCTGGTGTGTTGGCTGCAGCTTCTACACCTTCAACACTGGGTCATGCGGTTCGTTAACCAGGGTGTGGTTGTTGTGTTGGCGACAGCTTCTCAACACCTTCAACACCAAGTCGTGTAGCTCGTTAACCTCAGGGTGTGCTGTTGTGTTGGCGACAGCTTCTACACCTTCAACACTGGGTCATGCAGCCTGTTAACCTCAGGGTGGTTGTTGTGTTGGCGACAGCTTCTACACCTTCAACACCGGGTCGCAGCTCGTTAACTCAGGGTGTGGTTGTTGTGTTGGCGACAGCTTCTACACCTTCAACACTGGGTCGCAAGTAAGCTCGTTAACTCAACAGGGTGGTTGTTGTGTTGGCTGCAGCTTCTGCACCTTCAACACTGGGTCATGCAGTTCGTTAACTCAGGGTGTGTTGGTGTGTTGGCTGGTGGTTGGTGTGTTACGTTTCTACACCTTCAACACTGGGTCATGCAGTTCGTTAACTCAGGGCGTGGTTAAGCGTGTTGGCGTGCAGCTTCTACACCTTCAACACTGGGTCGTGCAGCTCGTTAACTCAGGTGTGGTTGGTGTGTTGGCGACAGCTTTACACCTTCAACACTGGGTCATGCAGCTCGTTAACTCAGGGTGTGGTTGTTGTGTTGGCTGCAGCTTCTGCACCTTCAACACTGGGTCATGCAGTTCGTTAACTCAGGGTGTGGTTGTTGTGTTGGCTGCAGCTTCTACACCTTCAACACTGGGTCATGCAGCTCGTTAACTCATAGGGTGGTTGTTGTGTTGGCTGCAGCCACACCTTCAACACTGGGTCATGCAGTTCGTTAACTCAGGGTGTGGTTGTTGTGTTGGCGACAGCTTCTACACCTTCAACACTGGGTCGTGCAGCCTGTTAACTCAGGGTGTGGTTGTTGTGTTGGCGACAGCTTCTACACCTTCAACACTGGGTCATGCAGCTCGTTAACTCAGGGTGTGGTTGCTGTTGTGTTGGCTGCAGCTTCTGCACCTTCAACACTGGGTCGTGCAGCTCGTTAACCAGGGTGTGGTTGCTGTTGGCGACAGCTTCTACACCTTCAACACTGGGTCATGCAGCTCGTTAACTCAGGGTGTGGTTGCTGTGTTGGCTGCAGCTTCTACACCTTCAACACTGGGTCATGCAGTTTGTTAACTCAGGGTGTGGTTGTTGTGTTGGCGACAGCTTCTACACCTTCAACACTGGGTCATGCAGTTCGTTAACTCAGGGTGTGGTTGTTGTGTTGGCTACAGCTTCTACACTTCAACACTGGGTCATGCAGTTCGTTAACTCAGGGTGTGTTGTTGTGTTGGCTGCAGCCACACCTCTCAACACTGGGTCATGCAGCTCGTTAACTCAGGGTGTGGTTGTTGTGTTGGCTGCAGCTTCTACACCTTAAACACTGGGTCATGCAATTCGTTAACTCAGGGTGTGGTTGTAGGTGTTGGCTGCAGCTTCTACACCTTCAACACTGGGTCATGCAGTTCGTTAACTCAGGGTGTGTTGTTGTGTTGGCTGCAAGTTTCTAAGCACCTTCAACACTGGTCATGCAGTTCGTTAACTCAGGGTGTGGTTGTTGTGTTGGTTGCAGCTTCTACACCTTCAACACTGGGTCATGCAACTCAAGCTAACCCAGGGTGTGGTTGGTGTGTTGGCTGCAGGCTTCTACACCTTCAACACTGGGTCATGCAGTTCGTTAACTCAGGTGTGGCTGTTGTGTTGGCTGCAGCTTCTAAACCCAAAACTACCATGCAGTTCGTTAACTCAGGTGTGGTTGTTGTGTTGGCTGCAGCTTCTACACCTTCAACAATGGATCATGCAGCTCGCAACTCAGGGTGTGGCTGTTGTGTTACGCTTCTACACCTTCGGGTCATGCAAAGCCTGTTAACTCAGGGTGTGGTTGTTGTGTTGGCGACAGCTTCTACACCTTCAACACTGGGTCATGCAGCTCGTTAACTCAGGGTGTGGTTGTTGTGTTGGCTGCAGCTTCTACACCTTCAACACTGGGTCATGCAGTTCGTTAACTCAGGGTGTGGTTGTTGTGTTGGAGACAGTTTACACCTTCAACACTGGGTCATGCAGTTCTGTTAACTCAGGGTGTGGTTTGCCGTGCGGCTGCAGCCTACACCTTCGCTAACACTGGGTCATGCAGTTCGTTAACCCAGGGTGTGGTTGTTGTGTTGGCGACAGCTTCTACACCTTCAACACTGGGTCATGCAGCTCGTTAACTCAGGGTGTGGTTGTTGTAGTTGGCTGCAGCTTACACCTTCAACACTGTGTCATGCAGCCCGTTAACTCAGGGTGTGGTTGTTGTGTTGGCGACAGCTTCTACACCTTCAACACTGGGTCGTGCAGCCTGTTAACCAGGGTGTGCTGTTGTGTTATGACAGCTTACACCTTCAACACTGGGTCATGCAGTTCGTTAACCAGGTGTGGTTGTTGTGTTGGCGACAGCTTCTACACCTTCAACACTGGGTCGTGCAGCCTGTTAACTCAGGGTGTGGTTGCTGTGTTGGCTGCAGCTTCTCACCAACACTCAGTCATGCAGTTCGTTAACTCAGGGTGTGGTTGTTGTGTTGGCGAGTTTCTAAGCACCTTCAACACACTGGGTCATGCAGCTCGTTAACTCAGGGTGTGGTTGCTGTGTTGGCTGCAGCTTCTACACCTTCAACACTGGGTCACAGTTCGTTAACTCAGGTGTGGTTGTTGTGTTGGCTGCAGCTTCTACACCTTCAACACTGGTCGTGCAGCTCGTTAACTCAGGGTGTGGTTGTTGTGTTGGCTGCAGCTTCTACACCTAAACACTGGGTCATGCAGTTCGTTAACTCAGGGTGTGGTTGTTGTGTTGGCGACAGCCACACCTTCAACACTGGGTCATGCAGTTCGTTAACTCAGGGTGTGGCTGCGCGCTGTAGCTTACACCTCAACACTGGGTCGTGCAGCTCTCGTTAACTCAGGGTGTGGTTGCTGTGTTGGCTGCAGCTTCTACACCTTCAACACTGGGTCATGCAGCTCGTTAACTCAGGGTGGTTGTTGTGTTGGCTGCAGCTTCTACACCTAAAACACTGGGTCATGCAGTTCGTTAACTCAGGGTGTGGCTTGCCGTTAAGGACAGCTTCTTACACCTTCAACACTGGGTCATGCAGTTCGTTAACTCAGGGTGTGGTTGTTGTGTTGGTTGCAGCTTCTACACCTTCAACACTGGGTCATGCAGTTCGTTAACTCAGGGTGTGGTTGTTGTGTTGGCACAGCTTCTACACCTTCAACACTGGGTCATGCAGCTCGTTAACTCAGGGTGTGGCTGTTGTGCTGCTGCAGCTTCTGGGCTAATCTTCCAACACTGGTCATGCAGTTCAAGCTAACTCAGGGTGGTTGTTGTGTTGGCTGCAGCTTCTACACCTAAACACTGCCAAATCATGCAGTTCGTTAACTCAGGGTGTGGTTGTTGTGTTGGCTGCAGCTTCTTAAGCACTCAACACTGGGTCATGCAGCTCGTTAACTCAGGGTGTGGTTGTTGTGTTGGTTCGTACTCAGGGTGGTTGGTGTTGGCGCACACCTTCAACCTGGGTCTCAGTTCGTACTCAGGGTGGTGGCTGCAGCTTCTACACTTCAACACTGGGTCATGCATCGTTAACTCAGGGTGTGGTTTGGCTGCAGCTTCTACTCAACACTGGGTCATGCAGTTCGTTAACTCAGGGTGTGGTTGTTGTGTTGGCGACAGCTTCTACACCTTCAACACTGGGTCATGCAGTTCGTTAACTCAGGGTGTGGTTGTTGTGTTGGCTGCAGCTTCTACACCTTCAACACTGGGTCATGCAGTTCGTTAACTCATGGTGTGGTTGTTGTGTTGGCTGCAGCTTCTACACCTTCAACACTGGGTCATGCAGTTCGTTAACTCAGAGTGTGGTTGTTGTGTTGGCGACAGCTTCTACACCTTCAACACTGGGTCATGCAGTTCGTTAACTCAGGGTGTGGTTGTTGTGTTGGCTGCAGCTTCTACACCTTCAACAATTTAATTCCTAGGGGCAACCATTATTAACTTGGTAGATGGGTATATTTTTTAATGTAATACAGAGGTCTGAGCTGTGGGTTAGTATAGCGTAGATTTATACCCTTAAACTTAAGAACCTTAATACCAAGAATTTCATTGGTTGACTATATTGTTGCCATCAAGAGGTTCCTATGTGAAGCACTTATTCCATTGGGTGTTTGTACTGCTGCCATCAAGAGGTTCCTATTTAAAGCTATAATTACATTGGTTGACTGTACTGTTGCCATTAAGAGGTTCTTATTTAAATCACAAATTCTATTGGTCGACTTCAGTGTTCAGGGTTGCCATTTGGGAACCCCACCTTAAACCACTAATTCCATTGGTTGACTGCGGTGTTGCCAGAAGAACCCAGCAACTTTAGGCAATAATTGGGAAGTTATGGCTTCAACTTGGGCCATTCTTCTCAACTTAGTTCACAGTTGGCAAGTTTAGTCTTCAAGAACTCCCTATGTCAAAAACTTTCCTCACTAACTTAAGGGTGAAGCAACAGTCATGATAATGTCCAGAATTACTTAAACGTTTAGAATTATCAGTTCATGTTCAGAATTATTTAAAAGGTCAAAATTATTTACAAGTTGAAGTTCAGAATTATTTAAACGTTTAGAATGATTTAAATGTCCAGGTATAAAAGTCCCTCCAAAGAAACTCTCCCAAATAAACCAAGAACCTCCTTCCAAAATATAACTAAACCTCGTTCCCCCGAAATAAAACAAAATCCCACAAAAATTAAACCAAACCCCCAAAGAAATTACTTCAGCTCCCCCTTCCCCCTCCAATAAAAACACCACTTTCTCACTGCCTCCCCCTGACTGCCTCCTCCTCCTCCCCGCCTCGCCTCCCTCGCCTCCTCGCCTCCTCGCCTCCTCCTCGCCTCGCCTCTCCCCCCTGCCTCCTCCCCGCCCTCTCTATCTCAAAAAAAGAAAATAAATAAAAGCAAATCAGAAAACCGAAGGAACAGACCGGGTATACACAAGGCTCCTTCTCTCAGGTGAGTTTCTTTTCCCCAAATTAAAATCAGGTGCATTATTCGGTAAATATACACTCTGGAGGCGCGAGTTGGTTGTGCTGTTTTTATTTTTGTTTTTGGCTGGTGTTTTATTTGGTTATAGTTTGTGTATATTTATCAGTAATTTTTTTTATTTTTTATATATACATTTTCGTATTTCATCAGTTTTCTTATTTTTTTTTTTCATTTTTTTCTTACTTTTTTCTCGTTATTTGTATTTATTTATTATCTATTTATCTTATTTATATGATTTGTTTTCCTGTTTTATTTTATTTTCTCTTCGGTTTTAAAAGGAAAAAAATAAAAGTCATGTACTGTATATAGGAAAAAAATATTGTATATATATGACGCAACGGGTATATGTGTGAGGCAATGGGTGAAGCAACAGGTATATATGTAAGGCAGCAGGTATATATGTGAAGCAACAGGTATATATGTGAGGCAGCAGGTATATATGTGAGGCAATGGGTGAGGGAACAGGTATATTTGTGAGGCAACAGATATATATGTGAAGCAACAGGTATATATATATGAGGCAACAGGTATATAGGTGAAGCAGCAGGTATATATGTGAGGCAACAGGTATATATGTGAGGCAGCAGGTATATATGTGAGGCAGCAGGTATATGTGTGGGGCTACAGGTATATATATATATGAGGCAACAGGTATATAGGTGAAGCAGCAGGTATATATGTGAGGCAACAGGTATATATGTGAGGCAGCAGGTATATATGTGAGGCAGCAGGTATATGTGTGGGGCTACAGGTATATGAAGCAACAGGTATATTTGTAAGAGGGTTGCTATATATATGTGAAGGAATAGGTATATTTAGGAGGCTAAGCAGGTATATGTGAAGCAACAGAGTATTTGTGAGGCCAGCAGGTATATATGTGAGGCAACAGGTATATTTGTGAGGCTACAGGTATATTTGTGAGGCTACAGGTATATATGTGAGGCTACAGGTGTATGTGTGAGGCAACAGGTATATATGTGAGGCAACAGGTATATATGTGAGGCTACAGGTATATTTGTGAGGCTACAGGTGTATGTGTGAGGCTTCAGGTACATTTGTGAGGCTACAGGTGTATGTGGTCATACCTGTATCATTAGGAGCGTTCACCCCGCAGGGCCTATCCATTGTTGTGATGGTGGTGGTTGAATGGTGGTAGTAGTGGTTGGTTGAATGGTGGTGGCAGTGTGGTTGGTTGAATGGTGGTGGCAGTGTGGTTGATTGAGTGGTGGTGGTGGTAGTGTGGTTGAATGGTGGTAGTAGTGGTTGGTTGAATGATGAGGGTTGTGTGGTTGAATGGTGGTGGTTGGTTGAGTGGTGGTGATAGTTGCTTATGGTTGATTGGTTGTGGTATATAGGTGTTGATGGTATCGATAGTTGTAGATATTGTTGCTTATCACAGGGGCTGGGTGGTGCGGGGCTGGTTGGTGGTGGCCGGAGCTGTTGGTGGGTTGCCGGGAGCTGGTTGGTGGTGTGGTTGCGGGAGCTGGTTGGTGGTGTGGTTGCCGGGAGCTGGTTGGTGGTGTGGTTGCCGGGGGCTGGTTGGTAGTGTGTTTGTCGGGAGCTGGTTGGTGGTGTGGTTGCCGGGAGCTGGTTGGTGGTGGGTTGCCGGGAGCTGGTTGGTGTGTCGAGCTGGTTGGTGGTGTGGTTGCCGGGAGCTGGCTGGTGTAGTTGCCGGAGCTGGTTGGTGGTGTGGTTGTCAGCTGGTTGGTGGTATGGTTGCCGGAGCTGGTTGGTGGTGTGGTTGCCGGGAGCTGGTTGGTGGTGTGGTTGCCGAGCTGGTTGGTGGTGTGGTTGCCGGGACTGGTGGTGGGCTGGTTGGTGTGGTTGCCGGGAGCTGGTTGGTGGTGTGGTTGTCGGGAGCTGGTTGGTGGTGTGGCTGCGGTTGCTGGTGGTGTGGTTGCCGGAGCTGGTTGGTGTGGTTGCGGGAGCTGGTTGGTGGGTGGTTGCCGGGGCTGGTCGGTGGTGTGGTTGCCGGAGCTGGTTTGGTGTGGTGCCGGAGCTGGTTGGTGTGTGGTGTCGGGGCTGGTCGGTGGTGTGGTTGCTGGAGCTGGTTGGTGGGTGGTTGCCGAGCTGGTGGTGTGGTTGGAGCTGGTTGGGGCTACAAAAGTTCCCCTGCCAGTGACCAGAATATATGTGTAGTATTGTTTATTTTTTACGATACGACCCTGTATAGTGGAGCGTATTATGGCGTGTGTTTGTGTCTGTCCCTTAGGTTTAGTTTGGTTAGGTTAGGTTAGGTTAGGTTAGGTTTATTTTGGTTTGGTTAGCGTAGGTTAGGTTTGGTTTGCTTTCGTTAGGTTTGGTTTGTTTGGTTAGCGTTAGGTTAGGTTTGGTTTGGTAAGACGGTTAGGTTAGTTAGCGTTAGGTTAGGTTAGGTTAGGTTAGGTTAGGGCAGTTAGGTTAGGTTAGTGTTAGGTTAGGTTAGTTAGCGTTAGGTTAGGTTAGGTTAGGTTAGGTTAGGTTAGGTTAGCGTTAGGTTAGGTTAGGTTAGCGTTAGGTCAAACTAAGGAAGGGTAACGGCAGAGAGTTTCCTCATCAGGTGAATTAATCAAGCGCAGGTGAGTTGACTAATTACCAGGTGTACACATTCATTATAACAATTGACTGACTGTATGTTTGTTATGGTCTGTTTATCCTCTCTGCCTTATATACCTGGACCCCAAGTTAATTTAATATGGGAGTCGCTTGGTGAAATTTACGGCGGTGAAACGAGGTGAAACTTGATGGTAATTTGGTGATAATTTGAGATGCGTTCCGTAGAGTGCAGGCGAGGGAGGTGTTCAGTATTCATTACCTCTCAAACGATCGTAAGTTGTTAAATGGTCGTAAGTTGTGACGTAAAAGCGGGACTTATACATGGTCTGTACACGCCTGGTGTAATGCGTGGAATATGGAATAACTCTGTCTGTCTGTCCCTCACATTGTCAATTTCCTCCCTCCCTCACTTTATCTGTCATTTTCCTTCCTTCCTTCCTTCCTTCCTTCCCTCTCGGGTGTAGGAGACTGTCAACTTTAAGATATTCTCTCAGGCGATGCGGCAGAGTCTCAGCTGGTGTACGACATTGATCAGCTGATGAATGTAAACAATGATCAGCTGATGAATGTAAACAATGATCAGCTGATGAATGTAAACAATGATCAGCTGATGAATGTAAACAATGATCAGCTGATGAATGTTAACAATGATCAGCTGATGAATGTAAACATGATCAGCTGATGAATGTTAACAATGATCAGCTGATGAATGTAAACAATGATCAGCTGATGATGTAGTCATGATCAGCTGATGAGTGTAAACAATGATCAGCTGATGAATAAACAATGATCAGCTGATGAATGTTAACAATGATCAGCTGATGAATAACAATGATCAGCTGATGAATGTAAACAATGATCAGCTGATGAGTAACAATGATCAGCTGATGAATGTAAACAATGATCAGCTGATGAATGTACATGATCAGCTGATGAATGTAAACAATGATCAGCTGATGAATGTAAACAATGATCAGCTGATGAATGTTAATGATCAGCTGATGAATGTAAACAATGATCAGCTGATGAATAACAATGATCAGCTGATGAATGAACAATGATCAGCTGATGAGTGTACAAAATGATCAGCGATGAATGTAAACAATGATCAGCTGATGAATGATCAATGATCAGCTGATGAATGTAAACAATGATCAGCTGATGAATGTAAACAAAGACAAATTGATAATAAGAAAAAGACTCAAAATAATGATGTAGAACGAAAGAGAATAAATGAAAGATAAAGAATAAATAGAGTGAAAGGGGATGAGACACAGGGTCGATAATTATTGACCTAAGTGATGAGTTTTGATAATATACTTCATGGTCTCTCTCTCTCTCTCACACCATTATATTTTATATGTTTGCTTGCGTCATTCAAAATATCAAACAACAACAAAGCACATCTCTGAGCTTGACATGGAAGACAAGCGTTAATAATTGCCCCGTGCTGTTAGTAATTGCCCTGTTAATAATTGACCCATGTTATTAATAAATTCTGCTGTTAATAATTGCCCTGCTGTTAATAATTACCCCCTGCTAATTAATTGCCCTGTTATTAATAAATTCCCTGCTGTTAATAATTGACCCTGTTAATAATTGCACCTTCTCATAATAATTGCCCTGCTGTTAATAATTGACCCTGTTAATAATTGCACCTGCTCTAATAATTGCCCTGCTATTAATAATTTTTCCCTGCTGTTAATAATTGACCCTGTTAATAATTGCACCTGCTGTTAATAATTGCCCCTGCTGTTAATAATTGACCCTGTTAATAATTGCACCTGCTCTTAATAATTGCACCTGCTGTTAATAATTGAACCTGTTAATAATTGCACCTGCTCTTAATAATTGCCCCTGCATAATAATTTTTCCCCTGCTGTTAATAATTGACCCTGTTAATAATTGCACCTGCTGTTAATAATTGCCCTGCTGTTATATTAATTGACCCTGTTAATAATTGCAAACTGCCGTTAATAATTGCCCCTGCTGTTAATAATTGACCCTGTTAATAATTGCACCTGTTTTAATAATTGCCCTGCTGTTAATAATTGACCCTGTTAATAATTGCACCTGCTGTTAATAATTATTCCCCTGCTGTTAATAATTGACCCCTGTAATAATTGCACCTGCTGTTAATAATTGCCCCTGCTGTTAATAATTGACCTGTTAATAATTGCACCTGCTGTTAATAATTGCCCCTGCTGTTAATAATTGACCCTGTTAATAATTGCACCTGCTCTTAATAATTGCCCCTGCTGTTAATAATTGCCCCTGCTGTTAATAATTGCCCCTGTTGTCCTAGGTTACGCTCAGTGGTTCACCTCTGCCCCACCCCCCACCACAAAAAAGAATAAAAAATGCGTCGTTTTGTATTCTCTGCCAACTGTTCCTGCTGTACCGAGCTTGTAAAGAGAATACAGGAATTTGCAGTTAGGTTAAATATCGTCAGAATACATTATATTTATTCGGTAGTGGGTGTGGTATTTGTTATACGACTTAGGTACAGTCCCCCTTCACTAGTGCACTTTACAGGGGCTCGTCATAGCCTAGGTACAGTCCCCTTCACTAGTGGTTTACAGGACTCGTTATTTAGCTTAGGTACAGTCCCCTTCACTAGTGCGTTTACAGGGGCTCGTCATATAGCCTAAGTACAGTCCCCTTCACTAGTGGGTTTACAGGACTGCATTAGCTTAGGTACAGCCCCCTTCACTAGTGCATTTACAGGGGCTCGCTCAATAGCCTAAGCACAGCTTCCCTCCACTAGTGCGTTTACAGGCTCATATAGCCTAAGCAGATCCCCTTAACTAGTGCGTTTACAGGGCTCTGTCATAGCCCAGGTACAGTCCTTAACTAGTGCGTAAACACATAGACAAGAGATAAATCATTAAAAATACGTAGCCATTTGAGAGTTCTGCTGCATTAAAAGAGGTTGAACAAACACATCTGATGAAGTGTTATTTTACCAGTTGAAACAGTATATAGCATTTTTGTCTGTGTGTTCTGGAGGCACGATATAACACGGTGATGCGTGTTTTACGCCTGGGGAATATTTACCAGGCTGTACAATGGAGGGAGTATTAGCCTGGAATTGTGTTCTTTATTTTCTCTTTAATTCGGATGGATGTTTATTATTATTATTATTATTATTATTATTATTATTAATATTTATTATTATTATATTATTATTATTATTACTATTACTAGCAGAATCCATCCGCTAGGCCACTGTAGGACGCCACCTCCGGGAGTCTATTGTCTCACTGTTCAGTCCCCAAACTTCTTCTTCCACCAATAGTTCATTAACGGTGTATGTAATCCACCATGTTTTCAACTACAACGGGTCAACAAAGTATATTTTTATCATTAAACTGTTATTATTTTATTGTTTAATCATCATTAAATATAACACCATCCATCATCACTAATATAACACCATCCATCATCACTGATCGGTAAAGAAGTTTCCGAGATTCTCACACACAGACAAACTTCTTTGTTTTATATATATATATAGATTATTGTTAGTAGGTGGTGGTAGTGATATTTATATTATTATTATTATTATTATTATTATTATTATATATTAATTATATATATTATCATTCTCTTCTACATCAGTGGTTCTCAACTGCTTGTCCCCATGCACCCTTCACCATGTCAGAATGTCATTCTCAGATTGTCTGGCTCAAAAGTATTCCAAATAATATGCATATAATACTGAAAACTTTATTTTTCCATATTAGTATCAAGCCTCTGAACCTAAAATTTCCCGGCGAGAACCCCTGTCTACATCATTATTACTGTCCCCCTCCTCCTCTGTTTCCCATTCTCATCTCCTTAATCAGTCTAAAAGAAACAAAAAGAAATAAAACAAAAAAAAAGTTTATAAATAGCGAAAATATTAGAGAAAAAATGTTTATCAACACAAAAGAGACCAACTCATTTGCATATTTTGAAAACTATCTTTCACGATTACATAAGGAAAGTTTACTTCTCTCTCTCTCTCTCTCTTTCTGTCTTTCTTTTTCTGTCGTCGTTTCTGGTCTGTTCTGTTTTTCTGTTTCTTCCGCTTTGTCTGTTGTCTGTCTGTCTTTCAATTGCGTCCTCTCTCTCTCTCTTTCTCTCTCTCTCTCTCTCTCCTTTTATTATGATTTTTTTATTGGGAAGAATCCAAGCTTTATTACCTCTTGGTCCGCATTATATAGAGATGTGAGGGAGGGGTATGTGTATAAAGAGGGAGAGAGGGAGGGGGAGAGGGATGGGGGGAGGGAGAGGGACGGGGTGTAGGGAGAGACTAAAGTTTGGAGAGGATGGCTGTAGAGGAATGGTGGGATGAAGGTGGTGGAAGAGAGAGAGAGAGACAGACAGACCGAAAGGACGACAGAGAACGAAAGAAAAGACAGAGGAGAGAGAGAGAAAGACAGAGAGGGAGAAAGAAAGACAGAGAGGAGAAAGAAAAAAGAGAGAGAGAAAGGAGACAGACCGAAAGACGACAGAGAACGAAAGAAAGACAGAGAGAGAGAGAGAAAGACAGAGAGAGAGAAAGACAGAGAGGGAGAAAGAAAGACAGAGAGAGAGAGAGACAGACCGAAAGGACGACAGAGAACGAAAAGACAGAGAGAGAGAGAAGAAAGACAGAGAGGGAGAAAGAAAGACAGAGAGAGAGAGAGAGAGAGAGAGCTGTAGAAATGCAGTTTATCAGCAAAATTTTGAGGAATTTTACGACCTCGAAAGTGACATCATTTTGACTTGACCTAACCTAGCCTAACATAACCTAACCAACCATAAATAAATAAACCCATATAGATAAATTAACTAAATAAATCTCATAAATAAATAAATTGTATAAATAAACAAAAATGAATGAACGAACGAACGAATGAATGAACCAACGAATGAATGAACCAACGAACGAATGAATGAACCAACGAATGAATGAACCAACGAATGAATGAATGAACCAACGAATGAATGAACCAACGAATGAATGAACCAAATGAACCATGAATGAATGAACCAACGAATGAAAGAATGAACGAACGAATGGAACCAAATGAACAGAAACAACGAATGAATGAACCAACGAACCAACAGAACAATGAACGAACGAATGAATGAACGAATGAATGAACCAACCAATGAATACCCAACGAATGAATGAACCAACGAAGAACGGAACAATGAATGAACCAAATGAATGAATGAACGAACGAACGAATGAATGAATCAACGAATGAATGAACGAACGAACAACGAATGAATGAACCAATGAATGAACACCAACGAATGAATGAATGAACCAATGAATGAATGAATGAACCAACGAATGAGTGAACCAACGAATGAGTGAACGAACGAATGAATGAATGAACCAATGAATGAATGAACCAATGAATGAATGAACCAACAGAACCAACGAATGAATGAATGAACCAACGAATGAATGAACGAACGAATGAATGAACCAACGAATGAATGAAATGAACGAATGAATGAATGAAAACCAAATGAATGAACCAACGAATGAATGAACGAACGAATGAATGAATGAATGAATGAACCAATGAATGAATGAACCAATGAATGAAATGAATGAAACCAACGAATGAATGAACCAACGAATGAATGACCAATGAATGAACGAAACTAACGTAATGAATGAACGAATGAATGAATGAAATGAATGAACCACGAACAAATAACAAACAACAACGAATGAATGAGCGAACGAACGAAGGAATGAGGAATGAATGAAACCAACGAATGAAGGAACGAACGAATGAATGAAGGTAAATCAGAATGAGTGAATGAACGAATGAATGAATAAATGAATTAAATAGAAGAAACCCAGTTATTCATCTAATCATCCCAGCGTGGTGTAGGGTGGGGGGGTCGTACTGTATCGCTAAGGATGCGGATGATAACGGAGGCAAGGAGTTGGAATATTCTAAGTTTTTGAGATTCCAGAATTTCAGGAATGGGCAAACTTCTGCCTACTGCAGACTTCTTCACCTGGCTTTTCACTCTCCCTCCTCCCTCCTCCTTCTTCTGCCTCACCACTCACGCTCCCCACACCTCTCTCCTTAACCCCACTCTCACACTCCCAAAGATTAAAAATAATGAGCCTAAAAGTTTGCTTGAGTGTGTGTGTGTGTGTGTGTGTGTGTGTGTGTGTGTGTGTGTGTGTGTATAGTATATGTATGTATATATGTATGTATGTATGTATGTATGTATGTATGTATGCATGCATGTATGTACAGTTGCATGCGCGTATGTATGTATGTAGTGTACAAATGTATATAGGGTACGTATGGTATGTATGTATGTATGTATGTATATATGTATATGTGTTACACAACACGTAATAAGTACCTCACTCTCCATATTGTCGTTTAACCAATGATGTAATTCGCCAACTTGGCTGAGTAATTATCGCCGCCAATTGGCTATTAGCGCGCTGGCGTCCATGGCTGGCATTCATACTGCCCCGGAGATTGATGCTGACGTTTATGAGCTGATGACCGCGTGAGGGCAGTTAACGGACTCGTGACGGGTTTAGCAGTTAAGGAAGCCGGTATGGCTCAGGTTATATAAGCTTCATATTCACAACAGCAAGTAATCAGTCAGTCAAGTCAGCACCCAGCCAGTCAAGTCAACCGTCAAATCGGTCAGTCGTCAGCTAGTCAGTCAAGTCAGCTAGTCAGTCAAGTCAGCCAGTCAAATGTCAGCTAGTCAGTCGTCAGCTTGTCAGTCAAGCAGCACACGTCACAGAACTGACTCTGCCAACGAAATCACCTGAAGAAAATAAGCTTAAATAATAATAAGACCCCACAGTTAAGTCTCCTCACCAAGGAATACATGATCCGATAAAGGGCTTAGAGACTGAGGTAGAGCAGGGTCGAATTGACTCTCAGGGGGTGTAGGGGAAGGAGGTTGAACCTCTTTGAAGGCCAATTCGCTTCTGGGAACAGTATCTCAGAAGCCTCCTCCTCACCCAGGTCTTTATCTCTTCTCTCTGACATTCCAATCACTCTAAAAGAAAAGTGAATGGTGGAGGAGTTATAAGCTTGTTTTTTTGGAAAAATTATAAAAAACAAACAATAAATACAACAACAATAAATAATAGCAAACACAACAATATCAACAAATCAATAACAACATCAAAAATAAACAAACAAGAATAACAATAGTAGTACAACAATAATAACAACAACAAATAACAGAATAATAACAACAAATAAAGAACAAAAGTAAAAAATGAGAACAATAACAACAAATTCCATGATGGTCATAAAATAACGAGGTCAGGTCTGGTCAGGTCAAGAGGTCAGCACTTGGGGTCAAATAAATTAAATAGGAAAGGTAACGCAAAAATGAATAAATCCAAGGAATTAAAATAATTCATCAACTCAATATTCTTTCCAAACTAAAATTATAAATAAACACGATTATTTCATTAAGGAAAAGAAAAGAAAATAAAATAAATTCAGAAGGCTTTTAGCAGATAGACCAACCGCGGTGGTCGAAAAATTCTCATGAAGGACTATTTAGACCCACTAACTCCTTCTCGAAAAACAAAGGTCGGGTGGAGGGCGGCCTGAGGGTTCTACTTTAAATGGAGGAAGAAGGGTAAAGGAGGAGAAGAGAGGGGTGTGAAGGGGAGGAAGAGAGAGGTGTATTGGGAGGGAATGGGAGGAAGGTCGGTGTCAGGGAGGGAGGTGGGAGGGAGGTCTGGAAAGTAGAGGGTGGAGGGAGGTCTGGAAAGCATAGGTGGAGGGAGTGTCTGGAAAGTGGAGGTGGAGGGAGGTCTGGAAAAGTGGAGGAAGTGTCGGAAAGTAAAGGTGGAGGGAGGCCAGTGGAGGAGGCCTGAAACTAGAGGTGAGGAGGGAAAGTAGAGGAGGGTCTGAAAGTGGAGGGAGGGAGGTTCAGTGGTAGAGGGAGGCCTGGAAAGTGGAGGGAGGGAGTGTCTGGAAAGTAGAGTAAGAGGGTGTCTGGAACTAGAGGTGGAGGGGAGGGGGAAGTAGAGGTGGAGGGGAGGTTGGAAAGTGGAGGGGACGGTGGGAGGAAGCCCAGAGAGTGGAGAAGTGGAGGAGGTCTGGAAAGTGAGGAATGTCTGAAAGTAGAGGGGAGGGAGGTTCGAAAGTAGAGGAGGGAGTGTCAAAGTAGAGGGGAGGGAGGTCTGGAAAGGGAGGGAGGGAGGCTGGAAAGTGGGAGGGAGGTTGAAAGTAGAGGTGGAGGAGTGTCTGGAAAGTAGAGGTGGAGGAGCCTTGAAAGTGGAGGTGGAGGGAGGTTCCTAAAGTGGAGGATGGAGGGCAGTTGGTGCTAGGAGGGAGAGTGTCTGGAGTAGAGGTGGAGGGAGTGTCTGGAAAGTGGAGGTGGGAGGAGAGTGTCTGGAAGTGGTGGAGGGAGGTCTGGACAGAGGTGGGAGGAGGTTCTGAAAGTGGGAGGAGGGAGGCTCTGAAGTGGAGGTGAGGAGTCTGGAAAAAGTAGGAGGAGGAGTGTCTGAAAGCGAGGTGGAGGGAGGTCAGTGAGGTGGAGGAGGTTGGAAAGGTGAGGGAGTGGGCAAGGGAGGGAGGTTAAAAGAAGGTGGAGGGAGGTCTGAAAGGGAGGGAGGTTGAAAGAGAGGGGAGGGAGTGCCCAAAGTGAGGTGGAGAGTTCTGGAAAGTGGAGGTGGGGAGTGTCTAAAGTGGAGGGAGGCCTGGAGCTAGAGAGGAGGGAGGTCTGGAAAGTGGAGGAATATTGAAAGTGGAGAGGGAGGTCTGGAAAGTGGAGGTGGAGGGAGGTCTAAAGAGGAGGTGAAGGAGGTCTGAAAGAGGGAGGTGGAGAGGTCTGGAAGTAGAGGGTGGAGGGAGGTTCAAGCAGGAGGAGGAGGTCTGGAAAGGAGGAGGGAGGTCTAAAGTGGAGGAGGTTCAAGTAGAGGTGGGAGGAGTGTCTGGAAAGTAGAGGGTGGAGGGAGGCCTGAAAGTGGAGGTGGAGGAGTCAGGGAAAGTGGAGGTGGAGGGAGGTCCTGAAAGTGGAGGGGTGGAGGAGTGTCTGGAAAGTAGAGGTGGAGGGAGTGGTCTGGAAAGTGGGAGTGGAGGGAGTGTCTGGGGAAGTGAGAGGTGGGAAGGAGTGTTCGAAAGTGGAGGTGGAGGTGGAGGGAGGTTCGAAAGTGGAGGAGTGTCTGGAAAGTAGAGGAGGTGGAGGGAGTGTCTGGAAAGTAGAGGTGGAGGGAGGTCTGGAGCGGGGAGGGTGGAGGGAGTGGTCTGGAAAGTAGGAGGTGGAGGGAGTTTCTGGAAAGTGGAGGGGTGAGGGACTGCTCAAAGTGGAGGTGGAGGGAGGTCTGGAAAGTAGAGGGTGGAGGGAGTGTCTGGAAAGTAGAGGTGGAGGAGTGTCTGGAAAGTGGAGGTGGAGGGAGGCTCAGTGGAGGGTGGAGGGAGTGCCCTGGAAAGTAGAGGGAGGGAGAGTCTGGAAAGTTGAGGGTGGAGGAGTGGTCTGGAAGTGGAGGTGGAGGAGGTCTGGAAAAGTAGAGGTGGAGGAGTGTCTGGAAAGTGGAGGTGGAGGGAGTGTCTCTAAAGTGGAGGGTGGAGGGAGTGTCTGGAAAGTAGAGGTGGAGGAGTGTCTGGAAAGTTGAGGAGGAGGCCTGGTGCTGGAGGTGGAGGGAGGTCTGGAAAGTAGGAGGGTGGAGGGAGTGTCTGGAAAGTAGAGGTGGAGGAGTGTCTGAAAGTAGAGGTGGAGGAGTGTCTGGAAAGTGGAGGGGTGGAGGGAGGTCTGGAAAGTGGAGGTGGAGGGAGTGTCTGGAAAGTGGAGGTGGGGGAGTGTCTCAGTGGAGGGTGGAGGGAGGTCTGAAAGTGGAGGGAGGGAGTGTTCGAAAGTTGAGGAGTGGAGGGAGGTCTGGAAAGTGGAGGTGGAGGGAGGTCTGGAGAAAGGTGGAGGGAGTGTCTGGAAGTAGAGGTGGAGGGAGTGTCTGGAAAGTGAGGAGGGAGTCTGGAAAGTGGAGGGGTGTCGAAAGTAGAGGAAGAGGAGTGTCTGAAAGTAGAGGTGGAGGAGTGTCTGGTAGAGAGGGGAGTGTCTGGAAAGTAGAGGTGGAGGGAGGTTGGTGAGAGGGAGGTGGAAAGTGGAGGGAGGAGGTCTGGAGGTGGAGGAAGGCTGGAAAGAGAGGGAGGAGGCCTGAAAGCAGGAGGTGGAGGGAGGTCTGGAAAGTGGGAGGGAGTCTGGAAAGAGTAGGTGGAGGGAGGTCTGGAAAGTTGAGAGTGGGAGGGAGGTCTGGAAAGTGGAGGTGGAGGGAGGTCGGGAAAGTGGAGGGAGGTCTGGAAAGTGAGAGGTGGAGGGAGGCTCAGCAGAGGTGGAGGGAGTGTCTGGAAAGTGGAGGAGTGTCTGAAAAGTGGAGGTAGAGGAGTGTCTGGAAAGTGGAGGGAGTGGCTGGAAAGTAGAGGTGGAGGGAGTGTCTGAAAATAGAGGTGGAGGGAGTGGCTGGAAAGTAGAGGTGGAGGGAGGTGGAAAGTGGAGGTGGAGGGAGGTCTGGAGGGAGGTCTGGAAAGAGAGGTGGAGGAATGTCTGGAGGGTGGAGGGAGTGTCTGGAGGAGAGGTGGAGGAGTGTCTGGAAAGTGGAGGTGGAGGGAGGTTCAAGCACAGGTGGAGGGAGGTCTGGAAAGTTGAGAGTGAGGGAGTGTCTGGAGGTGGTGGAGGGAGTGTCTGAAAGTGAAGGGTGTAGTGGAAGGCGGGCTGTGTGTGTGTGTTCCGATATCGGAACCTTAGCCATTTACACAGAGCCCAAATTCCTTCCGGTTATTATCGGTATTTCAACCTTATTCGCCAAACACGCACACACACGCAACACACCACACACACACTATTTCTTCCGTGTGATTCACAAAATTTCCAAGAAATTTTGGCGTTTGGTACTTATCGCCAATGCGCCAAACTCACAATATCCGGCACTTGACCGCCAAAGAAGATATGTGTAGCACGGATGTGTTATACCGTGGAGTGGAAGGTATTGTGAGACGGATTAATGACGTTCCTTAGGCCAGTTTTCTGAAGGATTTTGGCCGATTTTGACGAATTTAGAAAAGATTTACGACCTGATTTGTGACAGATTCATGGCCGGTTTTCTGAAGGATTTTTGAGGATTTGCGGCTGGTTTTGTGACGATTTATACGGATTTTGTGACGGATTCTTTTCCTCTTCTGAAGGATTTTGGGCGTATTTTTACGTCCCGGTTCACAATGTTTAGCTGTCCGGTTCATTGTTTATTAACCATCGTCCATTGAAACTATTAGTGGTTGGTTATTGGCAAGCAATACTATAGCTGTAGGTACTAGTACAGATACAGGCAAGTACAGGTGCACAAGACAGGTTCAGGCAAGTACAGGTGCAAAGACAGGGCAAGTTCAGGTGCAAATACAGGTACTAGTTTGTGAACAGGTGGAGAGATGCAACATGGCGTATGAATACATGAGACACACTGCCTGACCAGAAGCTGAGAAGATAAGTCATGCACTGATGGTGATAGATAGGAGTGTGTGCATGACCAGGGTGGGTGATAGACGGGTGTCTGAGGTGAGGAGGAAAGAGGAGGTAGGAGGAAGAGGAAGAGGAGGAAGGCAGGTAAGAGTTGGCAGAGTAGAAACAATCAATAGGGAGGAGAGTTAACACTCTATCTCTCTCTCTCCTCTCTCGTCTTGTGTCTGTGGGGTATGGCTGCCTTAACACACTGTTGGAGGCAGTGAATTGACCTCAGAGAGTTCTAGCCATAACCTATTGACCTCAGAGTGCCAGTCATGAACTATTGACACAGAGAGTGTCAGTCATAACCTATTGACCTCAGGAGTGCCAGTCATGAACTATTGACCACAGAGAGTCAGGGAGTGCCAGTCATGAACTATTGACCAGAGAGTGTCAGTCATAACCTATTGACCTCAGGGAGTGCCAGTCATGAACTATTGACCACAGAGAGTGTCAGTCATAACCTATTGACCTCAGGGAGTGCCAGTCATGAACTATTGACCCTGGGGAATGCCATTCCTGACCTAGATTGACCCCAGATAGTGTCTCCTCTGACCTGTAATCACCTCGCGTGCCTGATGACCTACCGCGGAGAGGTTCCTAGATTGGTACTCTTTTATTACCATGTTAGAAGGAAGTTGGATGACTTAGGTGGAGGATGGATGAATTTAGAAGGAAGATGGATGACAGGTGGAGGATGGATGAATTTAGAAGGAAGATGGATGACTGTGGAGGATGGATGAATTTAGAAGGAAGATGGATGACTTAGGTGGAAGATGGATGAATTTAGAAGGATGATGGATGACTTAGGAGGATGAATGAATTTAGAAGGAAGATGGATGACTTAGGAGGAGGATGGATGAATTTAGGAAGTTGGATGAATTAGAAGGAAGATGGATGGACTTAGAACTGAATATTGGATGAATTAGAAGGATGATGGATGACTTAGAAACGAAATATTGGATGAATTAGAAGGATGATGGATGACTTAGAACGAAATATTGGATGAATTAGTAGGATGATGGATGACTTAGAACGAAATATTGGATGAATTAGAAGGATGATGGATGACTTAGAACGAAATATTGGATGAATTAGAAGGATGATGGATGACTGGAACGAAATATTGATGAATTAGAAGGATGATGGATGACTTAGAACGAAATATTGATGAATTAGAAGGATGATGGATGACTTAGAACGAAATATTGGATGAATTAGAAGGATGATGGATGACTTAGACAAATATTGGATGAATAGAGGATGATGGATGACAGGAAGGATGATGGATGACTTGGGAAGACGTGGATGAATTAGAGATGATGCCTAGGAACGAAATATTGGATGAATTAGAAGGATGATGGATGACTTAGGACAGAGCTAAATATATATACTATATATATATATATATATATATATATATATATATATATATATATATATATATCAGTCGGAAGAGGAAAATTATTTTGAGCAGACGGGGCGAAAATGACTGACAGATACACATCACTCAGGGTTGACGGACAGAAAGTGACAGACGGTAACAGACAGACAGACAGACACGAAATTGAGATTGATTGTTGGTAAGTGTGAGCGTGTGAATTACCTGCCACCTTGATGTGAAGTCTCAGTGGAATAACGTCGCCATTTTGTGAGGGAAGGAGGACTATTTTGAGAGGGAAGGGAGGGAGGAGGGCCATTTGTGAGGGAAGGGAGGGGTCACTTTGTACCCTAAAGTCTCTGTTTATTATTGACGCCATTTTGTGTTAATAATGTCGTCACCAAGGGGGAGGGGGTGGCCGTAGTTGACGAATGAAAGTTTTAGTCAAATTTACCTTCAACCAAAATATTAATTCCTCAAGAAAATCGTAAAACAATAAATTCCCAAAATCGTAAAATAATCTCCAGTCGAAAAAATCCCTCCAAATCGACACACAAATTCCCCCAAATCGCAAAAATCCCCCCCATAAATCCTCCCCCATAAACTCCCTCCCCATAAATCCCCCCCCATAAACCTCCCCATAAACTCCCCCTCCCCATAAATCCCCCTCCCCATAAATCCCCTCCCCATAAATCCCCCAACATCGTAAAAAATACATAAATAAAATCGTAGAATCTATTAACGTCGTCAATTAAAACTATATTTTTTGCGTGACCAAATTCGAAGTTAATTAATGCTGGGGATAAGTTGACCTTTGACACACACACACACACACACACACACACACACACACACACACACACACACACACACACACACACACAATGGACTATTTGAGAGAGAGACGTTAAACCCCATTGTGCTTATCAATTGTTAAGTCGCCCTTCTCTCCTCCTTTTTCTTTCTCCTCCTCCTCTTCCTACTCCTCCTCTTCCTCCTCCTCCTTTTCCTCCTCCTCTTTGTCCTCTCCTCCTCAGGGTCACCGAGACTGTAGCCAATAATCAATGAATTTACTTACTAATATGACATAATCCTCCCCCAACCCCCTCCTCCTCATCTCCCATCCCTCCTCCCTTTACTCTCCTCAGCCTCTTTTCTAAATCTCCCTCCTCCCTCCCTCCCTCCTGCCCCTCCTTCTTTCCTCCTCCTCCTCCTTCTTTCCTCCCTCCTCCTCCTCCCTCCCTCCCTCCTCCTCCCCCCTACCTGCCCCTCCTTCTTTCCCTCAACTCCTCCCTCCTCCTCCTCCTCCTCCCTCCCTCCTCCTTCCCTCCCTCACCTGCCCCCTCCTTTTCCTCAACTCCATCCCTCCCTCCCTCCCTCCCCCTCCCTCCCCCCTCCCTCCCTCCCTCCCTCCCCCCCCCCCCCCCCCCACCCCCCCCCCCCCAACCCACCTCTCTCCCTCTCCCCACCCATTCCCTCCTAACTCAACACCCCCAACTTTGCTCTCCAATTTCTCTCTTCTCCTAAATCCCTTCCCAATACCCCCCGCCTCAATCACCCCCCTATTTCCTCCTTCGATCGTTCACATACGTTCACATATGTTCTTGTAGTGTTCATAATCCTCCCTTACGTTCATGCATGTCCCTCCTGACGTTCACATTCCCCGTTAACGATATCTGGGGGCCGCTTTAACCCTCAGTGCTGTCAGCTCTCGTTCATACCAGTCCACGGCCGTTCAGACAGACAGACACACCCCACTTCGCTGTCGTTCATAATCCCGTCAACGTTCATTTATGTCTACTCGCCTCCCTCCAGGTCCTCGATGGCCGTTCACCACCCTACGTTCTCAAGAGGCACGGTCGTTCATCTGCTCAAAGGGCCCTTACATTCAGTCATTCCACGTCCTCCCCCCCCCACGAAGAAAAATCCCACAATCATTCACTCAAACGTTCCCTCCCTCCCACAAGAGACCATTCACACTCCACCATCTCACCCTCCCCCCACAGAGCAGTCATTCACACCCACAACACAGACCCCAACATTCTACCCCCCCCAGAGAGAGACCATTCACCTCCTCCCCTCAAAGCAATCATTCACACCCACACAACAAGACACTTAACCTCCCCCACTAGAGAACGTTCACCCCATCGTTCAGCCAACCAGGAGAGCCAGAGTGCCACATATCGACCTTCACGTGGCACCCAGCAAGGGACCGCCCTTTTGTATATTAGTTCACTTCAGGCAATGGCACTTCCCAATGCCAGTTCCTTGTTTATGTCTGATTCCTACTTTGATTCCTGATTCCTACTCTTGATACCTGATTCCTACACACCCACCAACAACACCACTTTGATTCCTGATTCCTACCTGATATCTGATTCCCACTCTTGATTCTACACTATTGTCTTGTTATCATCTCACCATCACTATTTATCTATCTATCTGTCTGTCCTCACTATCTCCCTTCTCTCCTCTCTATCTCCCTGTCTGTCTCCCTATGTTACACTGTCTCATTATCTATCTCTACCTCATCTCACTATCTCTACTCATTCACATCTCTACCTCACTATCTTCCATCTCAATTATCTCTACCCCATTATCTCTCCATCTCACCATCTCTACCTCACCATCTCTCCATCTCTCTATATCTCCATTCATCTCTAACTCACTATCTCTACTCACTATCTCTACCTCATTATCTCTAATTATTATTCTAACCTCAATATCTCTCACTTGCGAAAATCGTCCAAGACTTAGAATGTAATTACCCAAACGACATGATAAGTTGAATGACCTGATTTGAATTAATATGTGGGTAGAATGATTAGTTATGAGGTGTTATGGGGTAGAATGATTAGTAGTGAGGGTGTTATGTGGGTAGAATGATTTAGTAGTGAGGGTGTTATGTGGGTAGAATGATTAGTTAGTGAGGGTAGTGGGTAGAATGATTAGTTAGATGGTCTTATGTGGGTAGAATGATTAGTTAGTGAGGGTCTTATGGGTAGAATGATTAGTTAGTGAGGGTGTTATGTGGGTAGAATGATTAGTTAGTGATGGTGTTATGTGGGTAGAATGATTAGTTAGTGAGGGTGTTATGGGTAGAATGATTAGTTAGTGAGGGTGTTATGGGTAGAATGATTAGTTAGTGAGGGTGTTATGGAATGATTAGTTAGTGATGGTTTATGGGTAGAATGATTAGTTAGTGATGGTTTATGGGTAGAATGATTAGTTAGTGATGGTGTTATGGGTAGAATGATTAGTTAGTGATGGTGTTATGGGTAGAATGATTAGTTAGTGAGGGTGTTATGTGGGTAGAATGATTAGTTAGTGAGGGTATTGGGTAGAATGATTAGTTACAAAAAACCTAGAAAAAAATCATTCACGGAAAAAAATGAAAAAAATGACGAAAAAAAAATAAACAAATAAAAAACATTTGAAAAAAAATATTGAAAAAATCGAAAAAACTCACGAAAAAAATATTTACGAATAAAATCAAAATAAAAACAGTTTGATAAAAAGTTGATGCACTAATTGTGAAGTTTGTTGCAAGTGTTGAGGACAGTGAAGGTACTGTAGGGCTGGGCAGCCACTCATGAGGGGCGGTGTGGTAGTGGTACGTGGTAGAGTGTGCCCCTTTTCTCCTCCCCTTTCCCTCTCTCCCCTGTCCCTGGCTTTCCTCCTTCCTCCCCCTTCCCTCATTTACCTCCTTCTCCTCCTTCCTCATTTTCTCCCTGTTTCCCTTTTTCCTTTCTTCCCTCCACCCTCTCCCCTCCCCCACTCCCCCCCCCTCTCTCCCCCTCCTCACCCCCTCCTCTCTCTCTCCCTCCCTCACCCCCCCCCTCCCCCCTCCCCCTCCCCTCTCCCCCCTCCCTCACCTCCCCCTCTCCTCCCCTCTCCCCCTCCCCACTCTCCTTCCTCCTCCCCTCCCTCCCCCTCTCTACTAAGTCGGCACAGACCCACCTCCCCCACCTCAACTGCAAGAGCCAGGTGCCCTTATATAAGCCAGTGTAGGAACCAGATTTAACTCAACGAAGCAATAACAATGGGTTTATCTAATTACCTTTAACTAATTGGTAGTTAATGGTGCAGTTAAATTACCCGAATATTATATGGGGTGGGTGGTGAATGGGTGGTAAAAGTGATGATGATGGGTGGGAAGGAAAGGAAGAAGGAGAAAAATAGGAGGAAGAGGGAGAGAGAGATGGAAGGGAGGGAAGAGGGAGAAGGAAAAGATAACTGTAAGGAATATGTAAAGAGGGAAGAATGAAGGAAGAGAAGAGGAAAAGAGAAGGAAAGACGGAAGGAGACGAGGAGGAGGTATGTGGGAGGAGAGGGACTGTTGTGTGACACCTCTTCCACATTGAGCGGGCCACTTGGCACAGGGCCACGGGGCTGGGTACCTGAGCTGTACTGTAATTACTGTTGGTCCTCGGCTTGTGTCTGATGATGACGAGAGAGAGAGAGAGAGAGAGGAAGAGAGAGAGAGAGAGAGAGAGAGAGAGACTGGCTGACTGACTGTGTGAACTCCACTGTAATTAGTGTGTATCAGTCAAGGCGTTAAGTCATTGTACCCAAGGCGTTAAGTCATTGTACTCATAAAGTTAAGTCATTGTAACAAGGGGTCAAGTCATCGTACTCAAGGGGTCAAGTCAATGTACTCAAGGGGTCAATATCGTACTCAAGGGGTCAAGTCATCGTAGCAATACGTAACTGAAACGAAGTAATATCAG
>NW_024741290.1:0-10436 GCF_018991925.1 Homarus americanus
CACTTACACCCACAAGCAAACCTACTATCCACGCCCTACACCCACAAACAAACCTACTATCCACGCCCTACACCCACAAACAAACCTACTATCCACGTTCTACACCCACAAACACACACTACCCACCACCTACACCCACAATAGAGTAAAGGAGGAATACAGAGTGTACTTACTCAGGGTAGCCATACCACTCTGGGTGGTTGATCCTTAGTGCAGCAGGAAAGAGAAAAATTATAAGTGGGTCATTCTATTCCTCGTGTGATGGATGGAAGGATGGATGGATGGATGGATGGATGGATGGATGGGAGACTGAATGGGAGGATAGATGGGTAGATGGTGACTGAATGGGATGAGAGATGGGTAGGTGGGTGAATCGGTGGATGGATTAACAGCTAACTGGATGAATGGACATATGGACTTGGATGGCATATTTGGATGTAAAACCCTACGATATGAAGAACATTTTGGACGTATAAACCCATGACAATTAACACCATTTTGGACTTACATCACAGGAAACAGGTAAAACATTTCTGTGATCGTCCTTCAATAATTCCATACGCCAACCTTACCTGCATTTATCTCATTTACAGTATAAAATTTTAGTGTTAATTTCAGCATCGGAATCAATCAATCAATCTCTCTCTCTCTCTCTCTCTCTCTCTCTCTCTCAAGATGGAAAATTTCATGACGTAAAATCCGATGAAAACTCGACCCTGTTTATACGTGTTGCTTCGAGGTTTTGTTTTCACGTTAACCTCATGTTTCGTTTCGATAAATGACACATATCACAGGAGGTGAACTACAAACTGAACTTTGACCTGACACCAACGACCGACCGACGGAAGATGGGGCTTTGGGTTTAGTCGTATCCCATTTGAGAGTTTTATGAATGTGAAGCCCCGAATTAGTCAACAAATCCTACAGCTCAATTTGGATTCGAACTTGTGCATCTTGTTCTTGAATCAGAACCTTATCTCACACATATATAGGGGTTAGGTTAGGTTGGGTTGGGTTAGGTTGGGTTAGGTTGGGTTGGGTTAGGTTAGATTGGGTTAGGTTAGGTGAGCCGTGTCCATCACAACCAGACAATTATCCCCGTCCACCAGATCTTCCCTTTAACAAATCAGGCCACACCTCGATTATGCGGTTCAGTTCTGGTGCCCCTATTATAGAAATGGATAAAAATTCACTAGAGTCGGTGCAGCGAAGAATGACAAAATTGATTCCGGGACTTAGAAACCTTCCATATCAGGATAGGTTACAGAAACTTAACTTGCATTCCCTAGAAAGACGAAGAGTGCGGGGAGATATGATAGAAGTATTTAAGTGGGTGAAAGGAATCAATAAAGGGATATAGATAAAGTTCTTATAATATCCGAGCAGGATAGGACTCGGAGCAACGGATTCAAGTTGGATAAGTTTAGGTTTAGGAGGGAGATAGGAAGAAACTGGTTCACTAATAGGGTGGTGGACGAGTGGAACAAGCTTAACAACTTTGTAGTAAGTGCAGGAACTCTGGAAAGTTTCAAAAGGAGGCTAGATAGATTCATGGATGATAGAGAGTGGTAGTAACTCTCGACAGGGGAGCTTCCATCATGCCACTTTTAGTGGCCCAAGCCTATTGCAGAAGACTCCTTATTTTCTATTTATGTTCTTATGTTCTTAAATCCTCAACATAAAAGACAAATTCACCTCCATGTGTTAAAATCTTACTACACTACATTACCGTCACCACTATACCAAACCTGTGTAATATTAACACACTAATACACTATTAAGACATCACCAAATCCATCAATAAACAGTACATCTTCCTTTACACTTGATTAGAAAGAAAAACAGGAAAATATGCCCAGAATCTCAATTTCCCAATGTTGATGTTATTTTGTTCGCCATCATTGTGTCCTAAAGTTAATCTGTTTTGTGAAGTAAATCCTCGGACTTGGGAACAAATCATCATGTGTACCTTTGAGTATTAAGGTCTTGATCCATTTCCTTGATGTCTACCGTTTGGAACAGGTAACACCACCACAATTGTTTTAACCAAGGCGAAAACGGACGAAAAAAAAAAGCTTCTACAAATATCAAGTATTAATTTTCTCTCTTTACAGGATCTAATACTCTTGGAAATGTGTTTAAATTAATCTGATTTGTTTTCATTTATTGTCGATCCTTCATAAGAGGACTCGTGGATCCCCCGAGCCTAGCCGGCCATTATGTTTACATTTTTCGGTCGCTCTAAAATACCATTAAAACAATATTGAGTATAAACGTTTGGCTCAACTGATGATCTCAAACATGTCCCAACATTTTTTTGCCTCAACTCCACATTCTGTAACTCATTTAGGTAGATGTCCCTCACTACACATACACTGGACTATGTGTAATGTTGCAGCTAATGTGTTATCAAGATATTGCACATTATAAGTGTGGTCATTATTATATCAAACGGAGGAATTTTAAAGAGCTATTACACCACCTGTATCATTAGTTGTCGCCAGGTGAAGGAATGTTTAGGTAGATTATATTTTATTTACTGTAATTAAAGTTTCAATATCTAAGACGTTCCACTATAAGAGTCTTTCAACCTCAGGTAAGGTCTTAAGACTTTCTACTCTAGGTCTTACACCCTGGAGTAGCTGTATCGTCCACTTAGGTAATTTACTCCACAAGGAACTACAAGTTACACCTTGATGTAATACTTCATTTACTGCCAAACTTTATAGGGAAATATTATTTCACAAAGAATTTCAAGTTACAATTTCACATAATAAGTCACATTACAAACGTTCCTTCAGCTTACAGTTAAACTTTGCAATGTCAAGATATTTTTTTCACTGCAGAGGAAAGTATCCGTCATCATCATCATCACCACACACACACACACACGCGCGCGCAAAGACAAAACTCCTGTATCCAGATTCTCAAAAGTTTATAAATTTAATTCTTCCCTAAAATTAAACAGACAATACATCTATTAATCATAGAGTATGTGAACAATATCGACGCCATATTGGTTACCATCTTTGAGTCATATAATTAGTTAGCTACATAGTGTTAATTATTTAGTTAAATAGGAAAAAATAATCTACTAGCGTGTGTTGTGACCAAAATAAATCAACATTGTATTTACTTTCTCCTCCAGGGGGCACTAAGTCTAGAAAAATGACACAATTGACATCTACATAAAGTGACTGACCAAGGGTAGATATTGGCTACCTTTTGTGTTACTTTGAGGTCGTAAGAACACACAGAGCTGCTCTTAAGGATGTTTACCACAATACACCTCAACCAGTTTCTCATTCACAAAAGTCAAACAATAAATCTGGTTCAAAAGATACACCGTAAATTTTATTAGAATACAATAATCAATTACTGTATTATTGCATTGAGGCGAATAGTCTTATGGTGTTAAGAGGTGTTCTTAAGCCACGAAGGTAAACAAAAGGTATTCAATATCTGCCTTGGTTGACGATGATCTGTAGACGTTAGCAAGTCCTCCTCCTCCTGCTCTCGAGTAAGGTAAAGAAGGCCTCACCTGACCAAAATTGTTAATTAAGATAGATTACATGAAGATTAACCCTCCCAGCTTATTTCAACTAATGATTAACCTAACGCTACATGGGAAGTTAAGTTAGGTTAGATTAAGTTAGGTTAGGTTAGGGTAGGGTAGGGTAGGGTAGGGTAGGGTAGGGTAGGTCAGGTCAGGTCAGGTCAGGTCAGGTAAGGTCAGGTCAGGTCAGGCAGTGCCAGTGTAGTTAATCTTGAGGTTAAATAAACTAGAGGCTAATCTTCACATGAGCCACTAAGACACTTTGACGGAGGCGGTTACGTACAACAGGAAAGCTCTGATAACATATAATGTACAGTATATACCGTTTAAGTTGCGTCAACAGCTCTATACACCACTTATTGACCTACTCATTCACTGCCGTAGAAATATTTACTTCTAACAGGTTTCTATATGGTTCCCAGTCATTATAATACGACCTTGTAAAATCAAATGATCTAAATTAAACTAAACTTATCCAAATTAAACTTATTAGCTAACAAATCCTTCTAAAACACGATATATGTAAATCAAAAGTTCTAAATTCAACTTAACTTATCGTAATATAACTATTATAACTAAACCATTTTAATTAAACCTAACCTAAACACCTCAAGTGCCACAAACAGAAGGAAAAAACACCTTTAATATTATCGTGTAAGAAGCCCCTGTAACCCACTAACTCAAGGTAATGCATCTATATCAATCTACCTGCGTCGGAAGCTCTATACGTGACTATGATCGTTACCCACTGCTGGAGAACATTTGTACTTCTATAATTACCCCTGGAGAAACAATGCACCAATTTACGATTTATTTATTTTATTTTCATTTATTTTTTATTCTTGGTCCATACTGTAAACACCGCCCGCTTGTGAGTCCCGTCAGCCATTTTGTTCTAACTTTCGGGGATTCTAAAATAAACTATAAATAAATAAATAAATAAATAAATAAATAAAACAAGCATCTTTTGTTTTTCTAACCCATGAGCTGTGAGTCTTCATTATATACTTCAACATTACTGTAAACTAAGGCTAGAGAGGGTGTGTACAGTACTAGTGGAGCCAAGACGAGAAGGTATTTCAAATCCCTAAAGGGTTTTACAAGTGGAGAGTCTTACAAGTGGAGGGTCTTACAGGTGGAGGGTCTTACAAGTGGAGGGTCTTACAGGTGGAGGATTTTAATAAGGATAAATACAGCAAGTCTTACAGTTGAATCAGCCAAGTCGAGGAAAACTCTTAAGAGTCATGTAACTTCTACCTGATGTTACCTGTAATCAAGCTAAGGTATATGTAAGAAGAATATTATCTCGTTACTATCCATTCCTCTTCCACTATCCTGCGAGGTGGTGTATTAATAGGCACAGATACTCATGATAAAGAAGGAATAAAGAGAAAGACGCAAGATACCTATAAAATGCGACAGAATATACCTACACATGCGTAATCCTAACCCATCCCAACCCAACCCAACCCTATCCTACCCTCAGCTTCACCACAGTACACAAAGTCATTCTTGGTATCAGAGTGACGCATAAACACCCTGTATCGCCTAAGACACATTTGAATCGGATGGTTCGTTGACGGTTTTATTTCTTCGGTATAAACCAGTGAAGCAATTAGTTCGTGGGAACAGCGAGTCAAAATACTTCACATCAGCTTCGTTTACGACCTCCAGCTGATATTTACTTCTGTTGTCTATATCAATCACATTTTATAATGAAAACAAAAATATAATTAGTTACTTATAAATGAAAATAAATCATACTTAGATACTTAGGAGTGGGGAAAAAAGATACTTAAGATACTTAAAAATGAAAACACTCTTTGATACTTAAATTAGGACAAAATAAACGGACATAAAGATTTAACTATGAGCGGTGGATATTACGACATGTACCGGCTATCAAAACAGAGGCGCTATTTAGCCGTGAAGTTCTCTCAGAACCCCAACAAGACAATATGTGGTCACGTAAAAATTTCAGGTTAATTTTTAACACCATCCGTCATTTTAAACCTTGGCACCTGTAGATTAAGAAAATATATGGTGATATTTTTTCTGATGGGATAAAGGTCGTATTTGTCCAGAGAAGTAAGAGAGGAAAAAAATCACTTGAGAGGCATGACGCACAGAGTGTCTAAGGTGATAAAAGATCATATACTACCATTTGGGTTTTCAAATTAAGTTCATTACATAAAATATCAAACTCATAAAGATTACAAAAGAACAGAACACCATGAGCTCTCTACAGCTATTGTCAGCTGTCAATATGCTGATGTACAGAAGCTACACAATGTTATTGGTGACTGTAATCCCAGGAAAATGATGCTCTTATAAACTTGGTAACTGGAGCTGTAATGCCAGAAAATGCCAAATATGACAATCTATGTGCATATGAAGTTGGAAGACAAAATTATGAAAATTTTGTCAAGGAACGTATTGTTGGTCCATTGAGCATCTGGGAAAAGATGTCCAAGGTTAATCTACTGTCGTGGAAAGCAGCAAATAAGACTTCAACCATCAAATTGCTATCACAAGTTATAGAACTTAAGCAGGACATACAGTATATGCATCACAGAAGGGCAGCACTGTACATATCAAGTCACCAGACACTGATGTGTTTGGCATATTAAAGCAGCCTCAACTTGGAGAAAATACAAGTATGATAACAGGAACTGGTGAGCGACGACACATTGGGCAGAGAGCCTTACAGGTTTCCATGCCTTCACAGGATCTGACTGCATTGGAAAATTTGTTGGCAAAGGAAAGAAAGCATGTTGGAGCTCTACTGTCCACGAATGACTTTCACTAAACTGTCAAAACTTAGATGGCATCTCTTCAAGATAACGCAGGCAGAAGCTGGAGAACTACCAGCGACTGCAGCAACTCTAAAGTATCATATATTGAGAGGAAGGTATCAAGGTCTTCTGTGGTCTTGTGATGCAGACAGTGAAATGCTTTCACAATTAGAGCATGGCTGGAAGATTGACAATGACTGTTTCATACTAGTAATATCAGACCAACCACCAGCTCCAGAAGCAATCACAGAACTTGTTAAATGTGGATGTGGCGTCAGGAAATGTGGATCATTGTCATGTTCATACAGAAAGAATCAGAAAGAATAGCATGACATGCACCGAGATGTGCAACTGTCAAGCAGATGATGAGAAATGCCTAAACAAGGTGAAGGAATCTGTTGTACACAGAAGACTCTGATGACGAGGACTGAAGCAATGTCGTAAATAATAACTTGTGACTTGTATACACATGATGTATAACACTACAAACTTTTAATAAATATAAAACGGTGGTTCTAAGCTTTTCAGATAATGGTAATAAGTATATATTTAATTTCCAGTATTTGCCTTTAGCAATTAATTTTACTTACTGCAATCTCTTCTTTGACAGAGACAGGATGGCATATATGAGCAGCCATGTTTGTAACACACTTAAAATATTATAACAGCATTCATAATATATTACGTTAAATTGTAATGATATAATACTACATGTTCATAGGTTATTAGTCATGTTTTAAGTTACTTAGGAGTTAATGGTAATACGTCTGTGGTTCATTACGCCGCTCTTTGATAAAACTTCTTTAATGGCATAAAACTTATAATAAACCGTTCAGAAAAAATTACACCACAGTTCCTTAACATAGTTTATAAGGATTATTACGATGTATGGTGTCAAAAATTAACATGAAATTTTTACGGGATTACTTAAGCTCCTACACTAAAACCTGCCGACCTAACCTAACCTTTTTTACCCACCTCCACCTACTTACCTAACCTGACATAATCTAACCTAACCTGACATAATCTAACCTAACCTGACATAATCTAACCCAACCTGACTTAATCTAACCTAACCTGACATAATCTAACCTAACCTGACGTAATCTAACCTAACCTGACATAATCTAACCTAACCTGACATAATCTAACCTAACCTGACATAATCTAACCTAACCTGACATAATCTAACCTAACCTGACATAATCTAACCTAACCTTACATAATCTAACCTAACCTGACGTAATCTAACCTAACCTGACATAATCTAACCTAACCTGACATAATCGAACCTAACCTCCCCGTCTGACATAAGCTAACCTAATCAAACCTAACTTTCCCACCTACCGACCGTAACCTATCTACTTATTACCTACCTAACCTAACTTAACTTAATCCAACCTGACGTAATCTAACCTAACCTATTGAAACTTAACTTAACCACCTACTTCATCTAACACCACTTTGTAATCACTTTTCACTACCGCTCACAGGATGAGTATGGGGGCACAATAAACTAGCCTCTAACTGGCAAAATTAACAAAACTAACCTAACCTAACCCAACCTGACTTTACCTAACCTGATCTGATCTATCCAACTTAAACACCTTAGAATATATAATAAAGCCGTTAGGTTAATTTAGGCTAAATATGGTTGATTCATATTTCGTTTTGACAGAAATTACCGGCAAAATAACGTATCTATATTGAGAACCACCGCCATGTTGGTTCCACGTTAACAAGACACGGATACACTACAGAATAACCAGCGTTCGTTTAACCTCAATTACTACAGTTTACTTTATAATCTTACTTCACAATCTTCACTACATCTCACTTCACAATCTTCACTACATCTCACTCCACAATCTTCACTACATCTCACTCCACAATCTTCACTACATCTCACTTCACAATCTTCACTACATCTCACTTCACAATCTTCACTACATCTCACTTCACAATCTTCACTACATCTCACTTCACAATCTTCACTACATCTCACTTCACAATCTTTACCACATCTTACTTCACAATCTTTACCACTTCTTACTTCACAATCTTCACTACATCTCACTTCACAATCTTCACTACATCTCACTTCATAATCTTCACTACATCTCACTTCATAATCTTCACCACATCTCACTTCACAATCTTCACTACATCTCACTTCACAATCTTCACTACATCTCACTTCACAATCTTCACTACATCTCACTTCACAATCTTCACTACATCTCACTTCACAATCTTCACTACATCTCACTTCACAATCTTCACTACATCTCACTTCACAATCTTCACTACATCTCACTTCAAAATCTTCACTACATCTCACTTCACAATCTTCACTACATCTCACTTCACAATCTCCACTACATCTCACTTCACAATCTTCACTACATCTCACTTCACAATCTTCACTACATCTCACTTCAAAATCTTCACTACATCTCACTTCACAATCTTCACTACATCTCACTTCACAATCATCACGACATCTCACTTCACAATCTTCACTACATCTCACTTCACAATCTTCACCACATCTCACTTCACAATCTTCACTACATCTCACTTCACAATCTTCACTACATCTCACTTCACAATCTTCACTACATCTCACTTCACAATCTTCACTACACCTCACTTCACAATCTTCACTACATCTCACTTCACAATCTTCACTACATCTCACTTCACAATCTTTACCACATCTCACTTCACAATCTTCACTACATCTCACTTCACAATCTTCACTACATCTCACTTCACAATCTTCACTACATCTCACTTCACAATCTTCACTACATCTCACTTCACAATCTTCACTACATCTCACTTCACAATCTTCACTACATCTCACTTCACAATCTTCACTACACCTCACTTCAGAATCTTCACTACATCTCACTTCAGAATCTTCACTACATCTCACTTCACAATCTTTACCACATCTCACTTCACAATCTTCACTACATCTCACTTCACAATCTTCACTACATCTCATTTCACAATCTTCACTACATCTCACTTCACAATCTTCACGACATCTCACTTCATAATCTTCACTACATCTCACTTCACAATCTTCACTACATCTCACTTCACAATCTTCACTACATCTCACTTCACAATCTTCACTACATCTGACTTCACACTCTTCACTACATCCCACTTCACAATCTTCACTACATCTCACTTCACAATCTTCACTACATCTCACTTCACAGTCTTCACTACATCTCACTTCACAATCTTCACTACATCTCACTTCACAATCTTCACTACATCTCACTTCACAATCTTCACCACATCTCACTTCACAGTCTTCACTACATCTCACTTCACAATCTTCACCACATCTCACTTCACAGTCTTCACTACATCTCACTTCACAATCTTCACTGCATCTCACTTCACAATCTTCACTACATCTCACTTCAGAATCTTCACTACATCTCACTTCACAATCTTCACTACATCTCACTTCACAATCTTCACTACATCTCACTTCACAATCTTCAGTACATCTCACTTCACAATCTTCAGTACATCTCACTTCACAATCTTCACTACATGTCACTTCACAATCTTCACTACATCTCACTTCACAATCTTCACTACATCTCACTTCACAATCTTCACTACATCTCACTTAACAATCTTCACCACATCTCACTTCACAATCTTCACTACATCTCACTTCACAATCATCACTACACCTCACTTCACAATCTTCACTACATCTCACTTCATAATCTTCACTAACACCATCCTTCATCACTACATATAACAACATCCATCATCACTACTTATAACACCATCCATCATCATCACTACATATAACACTATCCATCATCACTACATATAACACGATCCATCATCACTATATATAACACCATCCACCATCACTACATATAGAACCATCCATCACGACATATAACACCATCCAACATCACTACATATAAAACCAACCTATCATCACTACATATAATATCATCCATCATCACTACATATAACACCATCCACCATCACTACATAAAGAACCATCCATCACGACATATAACACCATCCAACAT
>NW_024741291.1:0-12500 GCF_018991925.1 Homarus americanus
TTGTTGTTTAGGTTTCTAAGTTGCATTGTTGCTGCTGCTGAGCCTGCCCTTCCTCCTCTCTATTATTGTCTTGGTACTGCAAACCTGCCCTTCTCCCTCTCTATTATTATGTTGTGCTACTACCCCTTCCTCTCACCAGTAACTTGTTGGTACTACTAAACCCCTTCCTATTGTATGTTGTTACTGCTCCACCCTTCCTCTCCCCCAGCATATTGCTACCCTTCCTTCCTCTCCCCAAGTATTATGTTGAGCACTACTAAACCTACACTTCCTTCCTCTCCCCCTATTATTATGTTTCTACTGAGCCTACCCCTTCCCTCCCTCTCCTTATTATGTTGCTTACTGAACCTACCCTTCCTCTCCTCTCTATTGTATGGTAGTGCTGCTGGGCCATTTATCCCTCTGTTCTTACATGTTGGACTGCTAGACCTCCCTTCCTTCCTCTCCCCATATTATGTTGGTGCTACAAACCTACCTTCCTTCCTCTCTATTATTATATTTGGTACTACTGAAGCCTACCCCTTCTCTCCCTCTATCATTATGTTGGTACTACTACCCTTCCTTCTCTCTCCTATTATTATGTTGTGTCTAAACCTACCTTCCTCCCTCTCCCCTCTGTATTATGTTGTGCTACTTCTACCCTTCCTTCTCTCTCCCTGTGTATGTTGCTACTGAGCCTACCCTTCCCTCCCTCCCTCTTTGTATGTTGCTACTAGACCTACCTTCCTTCCTCTCCCTCCCTGTATTATGTTGGCTACTGACCTACCCTTCCTACCTCTCCCCCTATTATGTTGTGCTTAACCTACCCTTACTTCCCTCTCCCCTATTGTATGTTGGTACCTTCAACCTCCCTTCTCTCTCTCCCCCTATTGTATGTTGGTAGCTGAACCTACCTCCTCCTTCCCTCTCCCTATTATTATGTTGGGCTACTGAGCCTACCTTTCTTCCCTCTCCCCTACCTTGTTGGTGCTAGCAAACCTCTTCCTCCCTCTATTTATGTTGGTACTGACTACCCCTTCCTCCTCTCCCCACTATGTATGTTGTACTGCAAACCTACCTTCCCTTCTCTCCCCTTTTATGTTGTCCTACCCTTCTCCCTCTCTCCCCTATTATATTTGGTACCTTCATCCTACCCCTTCCTCCCCTCTCCCTATTATTGTACCTTCGCCTACCCTTCCTTCCTCTCCCCCTATTATGTTGTGCTACTGAGCCCTTCCCTTCTCCCCTCTGTTATGTTGGTACCTTCACTTACCCTTCCTTCCCTCTCCCTATTATTATGTTGGTACTAAGCCTCCCTTCCTCTCTCCCTATTATGTTGGTGCTACTAAACCTACCCCTTCTTCCTCTCCTATTTATTATGTTGGTACTTTGAGCCTACCCCTTCCTTCCCTCTCTATTATTATGTTGGTGCTACTGCCTACCCTTCCTTCCTCTCCCCCTATTATTATTTGGTGCTACTGAAACCCTTCCTTCCTCCCTCTCCCCTATTATTATGTTGGCCTTCGCTTCCTTCCTTCCTCTCCCCTATTATTATGTGTTACCTTAAACACCTTCCTTCCTCTCCCCTATTATTATGTTGGTGCTACTGGACCTACCCTTCCTCCCTCTTCCCCTATTATTATGTTGGTGCTACTAAACCTACCCCTTCCTTCCTCTCCCTATTATTATGTTGGTGCTACTAGACCTACCCTTCCTCCCTCTTCTCCTATTATTATGTTGGTGCTACTAAACCTACCTTCCTTCCTCTCCCCTATTATTATGTTGGTGCTACTAGACCTACCCTTCCTCCCTCTCCCTATTATTATGTTGGTGCTACTGGACCTACCTTCCTTCCTCTCCCCCTATTATTATGTTGGTGCTACTGGACCTACCCTTCCTTCCTCTCCCCCTATATTATGTTGGTGCTACTAGACCTACCCTTCCTTCCTCTCCCCCTATTATTATGTTGGTGCTACTGGACCTACCTTCCTCTTCCTCTCCCCTATTATTATGTTGGTGCTACTAGACCTACCCTTCCTTCCTCTCCTCTATTATTATGTTGGTGCTACTAGACCTACCTTCCTTCCTCTCCCTCTATTATTATGTTGGTGCTATTAGACCCCTTCCTTCCTCTCCCCTTTATTATGTTGGTGCTACTAGACCTACCCCTTCCTTCCTCTCCCCCATATTATGTTGGTGCTACTGGACCTACCCTTCCTTCCTCTCCTCCTATTATTATGTTGTTACTAGACCTACCCTTCCTTCCTCTCCCCCTATTATTATGTTGGTGCTACTAGACCTACCCTTCCTTCCTCTCCCCCTATTATTATGTTGGTGCTACTAGACCTACCCTTCCTTCCTCTCCCCTATTATTATGTTGGTGCTACTGGACCTACCCTTCCTTCCTCTCCCCTATTATTATGTTGGTGCTACTAGACCTAACCTTCCTCTCCCCCTATTATTATTGTTGGTGCTACTAAACCTACCCTTCCTTCCTCTCCCCTATTATTATTGTTGGTGCTACTAGACCTACCCTTCCTTCCTCTCCCCTATTATTATGTTGGTGCTACTAGACCTACCCTTCCTTCCTCTCCCCTATTATTATGTTGGTGCTACTAGACCTACCCTTCCTTCCTCTCCCTATTATTATGTTGTGCTACTGGATCCACCCTTCCTTCCTCTCCCTCTTATTATGTTGGTGCTATTAGACCACCCTTCCTTCCTCTCTCCCTATTATTATGTTGGTACTGACCTACCCTTCCTTCCTCTCCCCCTATTATTATGTTGGTGCTACTAAACCTACCCTTCCTTCCTCTCCCCTATTATTATGTTGGTGCTACTAGACCTACCCTTCCCTTCCTCTCCCTCTATTATGTTGGTGCTACTAGACCCACCCCTTCCTTCCTCTCCCCTATTATTATGTTGGTGCTACGACTACCTCTCCCTTCCTTCCCTTCTCCTCTTATTATGTTGGTTCTACTAGACCTACCCCTTCCTTCCCTTCCCCTATTATTATGTTGTGTGCTACTAGACCTACCCTTCCCTTCCTTCCCCTATTATTATGTTGGTGCTACTAAACCTACCTTCCCCTTCCCTCCTCTCCCCTATTATTATGTTGGTGCTACTGACCTACCCTTCCCCTCCCTATTATTATGTTGGAGTACTAAACCTACCTTCCCTTCCTCCCCTATTATTATGTTGGTGCTACTAGACCTACCCTTCCTTCCTTCCCTCTATTATTATGTTGGTGCCATTGACCTACCCCTTCCTTCCTCTCCCCTATTATTATGTTGGTGCTATTAGACCTACCCTCCTTCTCTCCCCTATTATTATGTTGTACTAAACCTACCCTTCCTTCCCTCCCTATTATTATGTGTTGCTACTAGACCTACCCTTCCTTCTCTCTCCCCTATTATTATGTTGGTGCTACTAGACCTACCCTTCCTTCCTCTCCCCTATTATTATGTTGGTGCTACTTAGACCTACCCTTCCTTTCTCTCCCCTATTATTATGTTGGTGCTACTAGACCTACCCCTTCCTTCCTCTCTCCCCCTATTATTATGTTGGTGCTACTAGACCTACCCTTCCTTCCTCTCCCCTATTGTATTGTTGGTGCTACTAGACCTACCCTTCCTCCCTCCTCCTACTATTATGTGTGCTACTAGACCTACCCTTCCTTCCTCTCCCCCTATATTATGTTGGTTCTACTAGACCTACCCCTCCTCTCCCTATTATTATGTTGGTACTAGCTCACCCCTTCCTTCCTTCCCTATTATGTTGGTGCTACTAAAACCTACCCTTCCTTCCTCTCCTATTATTATGTTGGTGCTACTGGACCTATTCTTCTTCCTCTCCCCTATTATTATGTTGGTGCTACTGGCCCCACCCTTCCTTCCTCTCCTCCTATTATTATGTTGGTGCTACTAGACCTACCCCTTCCTTCCTCTCCCCTATTATTATGTTGCTGCACTAAACCTACCCTTCCTTCCTCTCTCCCCTTATTATGTTGGTGCTACTAAACCTACCCCTTCTTCCTCTCCCCATATATTATGTTGGTGCTACTGACCTACCCTCCCTCTCCCATATTATGTTGGTGCTACTAGACCTACCCTCCTTCCTTCCTCCTATTATTATGTTGGTGCTACTGACCTACCCTTCCTTCCTCTCCCCCATTATTATGTTGGTGCTACTAGACCTTAACCTCCTTCCTCTCCCCCTATTATTATGTTGGTGCTACTGGACCTACCCTTCCTTCCTCTCCCCTATTATTATGTTGGTGCTACTAGACCTACCCTTCCTCCCTCTCCCCCTATTATTATGTTGGTGCTACTAAACCTACCCTTCCTTCCTCTCCCCTATTATTATGTTGGTGCTACTAGACCTACCCCTTCCTCTCCTCCCCCCTATTATTATGTTGGTGCTACTGGACCTACCCTTCCTTCCTCTCTCCCTATTATTATGTTGGTGCTACTGCACTACCCTTCCTTCCTCTCCCCATATTATGTTGGTGCTACTGGACCTACCCTCTTCCTTCCTCCTATTATTATGTTGGAGCATTTACCCACCCTTCCTTCCTCTACCTCATTATTATGTTGTGCTACTAACCTACCCTTCCTTCCTTCCTCTCCCCTATTATTATGTTGGTGCTACTAGACCACCCTTCCTTCCTCTCCCCCTATTATTAGTGGTGGTAGCTTGACCTACCCTTCCTCCCTCTCCCTATTATTATGTTGGTGCTACTAGACCTACCCTTCCTTCCCTTCCCCTATTATTATGTTGGTGCTACTGATCCATCCTCTTCCTTCCTCTCCCTCCCTATTATGTTGGTGCTTAGACCTACCCTTCCTTCCTCTCCCCCTATTATTATGTTGGTGCTACTAGACCTACCCTTCCTCCTCTCTCCCCACTATTATGTTGATGCTACTGACTCCACCTTCCTTCCTCTCCCCTATTATTATGTTGGTTACTAGACCACCTTCCTCCCTCTCCCCTATTATTATGTTGCTACTAGACCTACCCTTCCTTCCTCTCCCCTATTATTATGTTGTGCTACTGGACCTACCCTTCCTTCCTCTCCCTCCTATTATTATGTTGGTGCTACTGAACCTACCCCTTCCTTCCTCTCCCCCTATTATTATGTTGGTGCTACTAGACCTACCCTTCCTTCCTCTCCCCATTATTATGTTGTGCTACTGGACCTACCCTTCCTTCCTCTCCCCCTATTATGTTGGTGCTACTAGACCTACCTTCCCTTCCTCTCCCCTATTATTATGTTGGTGCTACTAGACCTACCCTTCCTTCCTCCACCGTTATGTTGGTTACTCATCCCCCCCCCTTTTATGCTTAACTAGACTTAACCTTCCTTCCTCTCCCCTATTATTATGTTGGTGCTACTAGACACCCCTTCCTTCCTCTCCCTATTATTATGTTGGTGCTACTAGACCTTACCCTTCCTCCCCCCTATTATTATGTTGGTGCTAAACCCACCCTTCCTCCTCTCCCCCTATTATTATGTTGGTGCTACTAAACCTACCCTTCCTTCCTCTCCCTATTATTATGTTGGTGCTACTAGACCTACCCTTCCTTCCCTCTCCCCTTATATTATGTTGGTGCTTTAAACCTACCCTTCCTCCCTCTCCCCTATTATTATGTTGGTGCTACTAAACCTACCCTTCCTTCCTTCCCTATTAGTTATGTTGGTGCTATTGACCTACCCTTCCTTCCCTCTCCCTATTATTATGTTGTGCTACTGACCACCCCCCTTCCTTCCTCTCCCCTATTATTATGTTGGTGCTACTAGACCTACCCTCCTTCCTCTCCCCTATTATTATGTTGGTGCTACTAGACCTACCCTTCCTTCCTCTCCCTATATTATGTTGGTGCTACTAGACCTACCCTTCCTCTTCCTCTCCCTATATTATGTTGGTGCTACTAAACCTACCCTTCCTTCCTCTCCCCTTTATTATGTTGGTGCTACTAGACCTACCCTTCCTCCCTCTCCCCTATTATTATGTTGGTGCGCCAGATCAACCCTTCCTCCCTCTCCCCTATTATTATGTTGGTGCTACTGGACCTATCCTTCCTTCCCTTCCCCTATTATATGTTGGTGCTACTAGACCTACCCCTTCCTTCCTCCCACTATTATTATGTTGGTTCTACTAGACTTACCTTCCTTCCTCTCCCTCTTATTATGTTGGTGCTACTGACCTACCCTTCCTCCTCTCCCCTATTATTATGTGTGTGGTGCTACTAGACCTACCCTTCCTTCCTCTCCCTATTATTATGTTGGTGCTACTAGACCTACCTTCCTTCCTCTCCCCTATTATTATGTTGGTTCTACTGACTCACCCTTCCTTCCTCTCCCTATTATTATGTTGGTGCTACTGACCTACCCTCTTCCTCCCTCTCCTATTATTATGTTGGTGCTACTAAACCTACCTTCCTTCCTCTCCCCTATTATTATGTTGGTGCTATTGGACCTCTCCTTCCTCCCTCTCCCCTATTATGTTGGTACATTGACCTAACCCTTCTCTCCTCTCCCCTATTATTATGTTGGTGCTACTAAACCCCTTCCTTCCTCTCCCCTATTATTATGTTGGTGCTACTAGACCTACCTCTTCCTCTCCCCTATTATTATGTTTGTGCACTTAACCAGCCTCCCTCTCCTTCCTCTCCCCTATTATTATGTTGGGTGCATTGACCTTCCCTTCTTCCTTTTCCTATTATTATGTGATGGTGCTACTAAACCTACCCTTCCTTCCTCTCCCCTATTATTATGTTTGTGCACTAAACTTTCACCCTTCCTTCCTCTCCCCCTATTATGTTGGTAGCACTAGACCCCCTTCCTTCCTTCCCTATTATTATGTTGGTGCTACTAAACCTACCCTTCCTTCCTCTCCCTATTATTATTTTGGTGCACCAAACCCTACCCTTCCTTCCCTTCTCTCCCTACCTGCCTCCTTCCTTCCTACCATGATTCAGTTGGTGCTATCAGCTTCTCCCTCCCACCCTTCCTATATGATACAGAGAAAGGAGGAGGTGGGGGAACTATACAGAGGGAGAGGAGGAGGAGGGAACTATACAGAGGAAGGGGGAGGTGGAGGAACTATGCAGAAGAAGGAGGAGGTGGATGGAACTATACAGAGAAGGAGGAGGAGGAACTGTGAAGGAGGAGGAGAAACTATGCAGAAGAAGGAGGAGGAGGAGGAACTACACAGAGGGAGGAGGAGGAGGAACTATACAGAAGAAGGAGGAGGTGGAGGGAACTATACAGAGGGAGGAGGAGGAGGAGGGAACTATATGAGAAGAAGGAGGAGGGGAGGGAACTATGCAGAAGACAAGGAGGAGGAGGAGGAACTATGCAGAAGGAGGAGGTGGAGGGAACTATGCAGAAGAAGGAGGAGGTGGGGGGAACTATACAGAGGAGGAGGGAGGAGGAGGAACTATGTAGAAGAGAGAGGAGGAGGAACTATGCAGAAAAGGAGGAGGAGGAGGAACTATGCAGAAGAAGGAGGGAGGTGGAGGAACTTGCAGAAGAAGGAGGAGGTGGGGGGAACTATGCAGAAAGGAGGAGGTGGATGGAACTATACAGAGGAGGAGGAGGAGGAGGAACTATGTAGAAGAAGGAGGAGGAGGAGGAACTATGCAGAAGAAAGGAGGAGGAGGGAGGAACTATGCAGAAGAGAGGAGGTGGAGGGAACTATGCATAGAGAGGAGGTGGGGGAACTATCAGAGGAAGGAGGAGGTGGAGGGAACTATACAGAGGGGGAGGTGGAGTGAACTATACAGAGAAGAAGGAGGAGGTGGATGGAACTATACAGAGGGAGGAGGAGGTGGAGGGAACTATGTAGAAGAAGGAGGAGGAGGAGGGAACTATGCAGAAGAAGGAGGAGGAGGAGAACTCAAAAGGGAGGTGGAGAGAACTATGCAGAAGAAGGAGGAGGGAGAACTATCAAAAGGAGACCAAAGGAGGAGGAGGAACTATACAGAGGGAGGAGGAGGAGGAGGGAACTATGTAGAAGAAGGAGGAGGAGGAGGGAACTATGCAGAAGAAGGAGGAGGTGGAAGTAACCATATCCTGTTGAGTTTGTTGAGAGTTTAGGGAGTCTTACATCCGATAGTTTGGTGTTTGTTTATTGTTGTTTGGTTGTAGTTTGGTGTTTGTTTATTGTTGTTTATGTATTTATAGTGTTCTGTTTGCAGTATGTTTATAGTTGCTTGTTTTTAGTTTCTTTGTTTATATATTGCGTTACTTTTTTACACTTAATTGTTTATATTTTTGTTAGTTTGTTTACAGTTATTTGTTCATGTATTGTGTTAGGTTTGTTTACAATTGTTTGTTTATATATATATATATATATATATATATATATATATATATATATATATATATATATATATATACTGATAACCACAGAAAAGAAAAAACACAGTTCTGATGGAGGGAATATGTCTTATTTCGTAAAGGAATACTAATCTGATATTTTCTTGTGGGTTCGAAAAATTTTACTCTGTGCTGTCACATAAATTAAATTAAGATACATCTGTTATTAAGTTACATTTAGAGTTTTTGTGTAAAGTTAATAATAGACACTAACTCTGCACACTAACTGTTCATACTAACTGTTCACAATAACTATAAACAATAACTGTGCACACTTCTATACACACTACTTATACACACTAATCATGCGCACCAAACAAAATTATCTACTACAGTATACACATTATCTGTACAATAACTATACACACTAACCATATACACTAACTCTACACACTAACTATTTGTACTGACAATACACACAAACTATACACACTAACTAAATACGCACCAACACACACTAACTATACACGCTAACTAAACACATTAACAATACACACTAACTATACACACTAACAATCCACACTAACTATACACACTAACTAAACACACTAACTACACACGAACTATACACACTGACAATGCACACTAACTATAATATATATATATATATATATATATATATATATATATATATATATATATATATATATATATATATATATATATATATATATATATATATATATATATATATATATATATTTATATATATTAGGTGGTTCTTTTTTTTATTTGGGGCAAAAACAAAATTTTGCCATGTTTTTATCGCACAAGGCAGACCAAAAAGTTTTCATTTAGAGTAAAAACATTGCCTGTAAAATATTTTTTAAATATCTTAATAATTAGAGGTTGCTCAAGTCAAATGAATTTTATCATTATGCCTATGCTTAATGTTTATAACACATCATTTCCTAGTCTCTGCTTATCTCCACTTAGTCTAAGTGGTACAGCTGTCAAGGCAGGTCGCATGAGGACCTGTCTCTTGTCGCCCAGTAGGTCTGCTTGAGGGCATTAGGGAATGATTTGTGGTCACAACTGCCTGCAGTAAATACTGCAATTGCTGTTCGTCCTTGGTGATGCGGCCCGGAGAAATTTTGGACTAAGGCTACTCCCTCTTTCTGCATGATCATTGATCACAGATAAAAGCTTGTACACCGGCTTTTGCATTTTGTAGAAGGCCAGGATCATCTTTCCACTGTTCTACTGGGAGGGCCAGCAAACCAGACCAAGTTGAGCATTTTGAAAAATGACATTGTGTTCTTTTGTCGTGAAATCATATAGGTTCTTCACGTGGAGTGTAAAGTCTGATTGACATGCTTTCTCCAATAACGATGTTCATAGCTTCCAACATGCGGTCCTTTCATCAAAGCTGGAGAACATCGTCATCAAAGAAGGCTAATGCAACCAACTCTTCGATGGCACCAGAGGTGTCTCATCAATTTGTGGAAGTTGCTTGGATACGGCATCGTTGATGGGTGTACCAGTCTGTAGAGCTTAAGCAACATCAGATTCTTTGGTGCCTTTGCAGCAAGTGGAGCAGTTGGGTCTGCACCAAAAGAAATGCACAAATCTCTTAGTCCTCTGTTCTCTTTGGAATAAGCTTAAACTGAGGAACGGAATACACTTTGAAGGAATAAATGGTCTTTTTGCCATCCATCGCGGTGCATTGCACCAGAGCAGAAAATCGAATTCCCCGAGAAGGTGATGTGCCAAGGAAGATGGAGGTCAGCTCTAGCAGCCTCGGATAATAGCCAGGTTCCAATAGAGCCAATGAAGTTGGTTAGATCTGTTCCAACAGCCTGACCGATTCTTCTGCCAGATCGGACGGCGGAGGAGAGTCTTCAAACCTGTTTTGTCAATTTTGTTCCCATTTGGCTTGGAATCTTCTTGAACAGGGCCAGGCGTCAGGAGCAGCTGAGTGCCCCATTATAGCTTCAAAAGCAGTCTAGCTACAGTTCTAGTACATGGTGGTGGCAGGCAAATATAGCAAATCACGACCTTAGAACTGCTCAGTTTTGACACACGCACTCTTGTGGTGACCAGTATTTGAGCTTGCTGTATCAGTAAAACACATGCCATGTAATGATGTTCTGCAATGTGCCATTGCTTCCAAAGCCTTCACAACAGCTTTTGCTTGTTCATCACCGGTACCAGAGGGAAGTTTTGGAACAGCAAAGAAGTTGGGAGGCAAGCATTGCTTGAGTCAAGAACTGGAGCTTGTCAACATGGCCCCTATGCCCTGTCAAATCAGGCATCATTTACCATCCCAGAACAACAATCTGACTCTGGTTTGGAAGCTTCGAAAGATTTGGAAGGTTACTGTGATGATGTTGACGTTTCCCGATGCTTGATCGATCTGGAATCAATTCAATGGACATCATGGCCTGTGACCTGAGCTGTTTGGTGACAATGTATGTATTATTCAATTCAATAGAGATTCCGGGTCCGATCTACTGCAAAGTTCTGAGCAGAACTTTCGTCCACGCTTCTTGACAGTAGGTGGAGTTTGAAGTGCTGATGGGCCAGGAACTGGGTTGGATTCCTCAGAAGAAGACGTACTACTGCTGTCCAAGACAACGATGGCCTGGCATTTTTTGGCTTCTTCCTCTGCACTGTCTGCAGCCAACTTCCTTTTCATTGCTTTCTTGAGAGTTTTTTCTCGTCGTTTCTGTCTTTTCAGGAATACTTTGTCAAGAGATGACATTGCCCCACGACGCCCTTTTTCTCGTTGCGCTATTAAGAAATCCTTATCCTCCTGAACTGTCATCATATTCAAAGCATTCACATGTGCAATGTCAAAGAGATCTTCAAATGTATCAGTGAACTCTTTCTCTTTCTGCTTTTGAGTGTCTGTCTTTCTTGAAGAGTTCTTTTTCAAACTACTCCACTTGTCAAACATTTTGTGCACTAGATTCACACAATCTGGTTTGTGGTGTGTGGGAATGTTTACTTTTGTCCAAAATTGAAGAACTTTGTCTGTGACTTCCCCAGCTGCCACTCTGATGGTTTTTTTCTGTGTGCGTTGCAGGCTTAAAAAATACTGTAACACTTGCCTGTTTGAAGGTAACTTAGCCCCTGTAATGTCATCACATAATGTGTTTATCAAATACACATTTTCTCGTGTTTTTACTCCTGCATTAGCCATTTTGACCTGAGGAATAAAGAAATTAACTATTAATATAAATTAATAATGAGAATACTCTGCAGAACTGTTTCTAATTTCCCCAATCATCAATCACGACCATCAAAAACTCACCACAATCGTGCCAAATGCGACGCACTAGTGGTGGGCGTAATCGGCTACAAAGTAATCGACTACATCGATTACTTAATTTTGACAGCTTTGAGCAACCTCTAAATATTAATATATTTAAAAATAACTCCACACACAATGTTTTTGTCCTAAATGGACACTTTTAGCAGGGTCTGTGGTAAAAAATTCCAAAGTTGAAAAATAAGGACCACCCTAATATACTGTACACTATGTACAGTATATATATATATATATATATATATATATATATATATATATATATATATATATATATATATATATATATATATATATATATATATATATATATATATAATATATATATATATATTTTTTAAGTTGTTTGTTTATATTCATTTGTCCATAACTGTTTGTTTCCGTGAGGTGAGGCGTGAAAAAGTTTCCCATTAGGCGGGAGATAATGAACAAAGCTTACCCTATTAGGTAAGGACAGTCCATTCCTCAAGTAACACGTCACAGGATCTACTACATAGAGATTTTGTGTAAAACATATTGTGTATGATTAGTGTATTTCTATTATGTTTATTAGTGTATTGTTACATAAATTTTAGTTAGCGTGTATAGTTAGTGTGTATTGGTGCGTATTTAGTTAGTGTTAATATTGGTGTATTGTCAGTACAAATAATTAATATAAGTTAGTGTATATGGTTAGTGTGTATAGTTATTGTACAGATAATGTATCATAGACAATTTTGTTTACGTATATAGCCAGTATAAAAAGTAATATTGTTTATAGTTATTGTGAACAGTTAGTATGAACAGTTAGTGTGCAGAGTTATGTCAGTATTATTAACCTTTACAATAAAAAGCTCTAATGTAACTTAATAGATGTATCTTAATTAA
>NW_024741291.1:17500-92951 GCF_018991925.1 Homarus americanus
CTGTCGTGAGTAAACAACTACACGGGGAACTTGACGAAAACAAACCCCCACTTTGACATTTAATGCGGTTTTCATTTCGGTCTCTCTACCACACACCTGCTCACTCTCCCACACTCCCCTACACTCTCCCTCACTCTCCCTCACTCCCACACATTCTCCCTCACTCTCCCTCACTCCCCCCACACTCTCCTACACTCTGCCTCACTCTCTTATACGTTTCCACATTCTCCCACACTCCCCTATACTTTCCCACACTCTCCTACACTCTCCCACACTGGTGCACATACTCTCTCTCTCTCTCCCCCACTCTCCCATATTCTCCTTCACTGTCCCACACTTTCCCTCACTGTTGCACTCTCTCCCACAATCCTCTTTACTCTCCCACAATTTCCCTCACTCTCTTTCACTCTCCCACACTCTCCCTCACTCTCCCACACTCTCCCACACTCATCACATTTAGTGTGCTCTCCTCAGCTGTTGGGAATCTTATCTTGTTGATATTTTATGTGACAAGACCTTGCACCAGGCTCTAGTTGCCAAATGTCCTTCCCTTGATCTCCCTGACTCCAGACATCACACCCGGGACCTGTGGCTGGATGAATCGGTGTGCGGACAAAAATTTATCTGCCCAAAACTCAATGGACTTACCAATGAAACACAGATATAGTAGATTTAGGTGCCCGTTGGTTTCGCGTGTTAATTTTCGGCGAACTTAATAAGTGTAGTCTTACGATCCCTAAGAAGTAGAAAAACAGGTTTTCATTTTTTCTGTTAAGGTTTAGTGATCTTGACTTGCGCTTGAAATCAGATGGTCGATATTGTCTAAAATGCTGGTTAGCCACTATTTATGCCAAGGAGTATGGAGTTAAAACTGTTTGTAATAACAATTCCAATAGCATTTCAAAAACTTATAGACCAATGGTTGTCTTCCTTACAGAAGTCTGCCCACACAGCATGCAGATATTAAAATAATGTGTACAGTGTCTGCTGTTGTTTTACTACACTGATACCAGGGTCATGTTGAGCACTGAGGGAGACAAATACTAAGTGTGTTTGTGGACCGTTTATGTATGTAGCTATGCTATAACATGACATGTAAGTGCAGTTGCCTCAGAGAGTTTCTTTACCCTCTGTACCGATGTTTACGTTAATGTGGCAGAATGGCAATGCCAAATTTATGAATAAATGGGTAGTAGTCTTGTAACGATGGAGCTGATTGGTGGACAAGTTCAGGTGCTGGACATCAGGACCCCACAGCCATACTATCGTGTTAAATAAATAATACTCCTCAATCCTGTTTTGATATTTCATGACGGCTCTGAGCACAACTGTGAAGATGAACCCCACCGCTGCACTGCCACGACCACAGCACCTCACTCACACAACTCTCTACCTCTATATTTAATGTCTGTTACGATCTGTATACTATACTTGTCGATTTTCCACGATTACAATAAACCTCATAGATTACACTGTATAACTATCTATTAATAGTCATATATTCAGGTGGTGTCAGTGTGGTAGTGATGGGTCACTGTGGGTGCTTGGTCGAGGCTAGCAAGGACGGAGGTGCGGTCATTCATAGTGTTGATCATATCAAAAGTATTCTAGAGTTAGTACGTGAAGGGATGTATTTTAGCTCTGATATATATATATATATATATATATATATATTTTATGTATCAGTAAGAAATAACATTTCACACTGATAGACATTAGGCTCACCTCCAATGCAGGGCCGCGTGACACATTTACTATAATTTAGAATATATTAATACTCCCAACATGATATTGTAATATTTGTTTTTTATTTATGGGGTCGTCTACGTATGCTATCGCTTACAGATCATTTATAGATTGATGAAGTAGGCCGTAGTATCCAAAGGATAGGCTGGCGAGCAAATAACACGCGAGGAGGACACCAAAACACCTACGAGGTGACACACAGTTGAAATTTGATTTTTAACATAACACCCACACTACCTCGCCGCCACCACCGTTCAGTTTTACCGCACACGGTGGAGCAGGTTGTCAATGAGCTTGTTAGCCCATAATCTCTTTTACCATGACCTTTATGAAAGTTAATATAAGTCTCAGTTTTCATATTCAACGAAGATTTGAACCTGGCAAGCATTAGAGGTGTAACGATAAAGATATATCAAACTGAAAGTTCTTAACTTATTATAGTTCAAATACTATGCTATTGTATTAAGTAAGCAATCCTCCTCAAGTTATAAATGCTGATATTTCCTATTTGGTTCAAGTTAACATTCTGATTACCAAATATAATGCTATTGCTTCCTGTCTGCTCTATTATGTGGATTAAATTCTTTTGATATCGACTTTGGAGTTAACCACTGACCATTAATAACCGGACCTGAGGTTCAAGTAAGGATTATCTAACTTGAATAAATTGTAAGATAAAGTTTATACTTTATACCAAAATGTAAGCATAGGTATAAGTCTTTACCACGGATTATTCTGGTGATCTGAATATGACTAGGGACAGGAGTTCACCTATTACTTATTTCCACTTATGTAGTCTCTAAATTATATCCCGTTTAATTTTGTTGGTATATTTATTTGATTTATATATGACAATATTAACTTATAAAATTGTGTTCTTTGGATAAAAACTTTCTTCAAAGTAGGTACGGGTAGTTTCAGGTGGGTACAAGTTGTCTTTGGTAAGGGTTCTCTTAAACCCGACAAATTTTTATACTTAATATCAGTCGGATTTACAAATAGGTAATGGATTATACCCTCAATGAAATAATAAACCGGCGTAAACTAATATTAATAAATCTTTTCACGCAAACTACGTGTACCCGAGAATGTAGTGTATGGGTCTTGATCATGCATTATAATATCTTTAGTATTGGGACAAGTTATTGCTTCAAATGTGTGAGGTCTTGCTTCGAGGTAACAACAGTTCGAATCATTGTCCGCCATTTCCCTGAATATATGTGGGTGCAGTGTAATAGGCCCCTGTCTCATCAACAGAACGTATTATATAAATGGGTCAATACATCTGATATTATATTCAGATTCACCACCCTGTAACTTTCCACTGTCTATGAGTAAGACATGATATGGACACGTGAGCGGGCAACTCACCCAAGAGGGCGAGACCCATAGCTCAGTATTTCTGTAAGCACGCACTGCGATGCCCTTAAGCTTCAGTAGCTCACCTCAACTCACATCGTAAGGACGTGACCTAACGTTTATTATACATAAACGCCATCCCCTTCTCATTCACTTCTAGACAGTGAGACTTACGGTTGATATACACTCAGGAATTATATATACAACCTTTTATAATAAAACAAAGGAACTACCGTTTGGGTTTCGTTACTTAAAACCCAAATATAAATATATGTGAACGGACTGGTTAATTGGACAAGCAGCCGATTCATATAGGTGGCAAGCGGTGTGTAAGGATTCTTCAAACTGGTAGTTGTATCATCCGTCTGTGTTTTGTGAAAAACAAGAAACCACACAGCAGTGACGCGTTACATAATCCGAGTGTTTAAAACTATATCCCGTATTGAGACGATATGTAGTGAGCGCTCCTTATCTCTGTCACATACAAATACGTGCAGAATTCGTAATATACATATATTACAGCCTGTTGGTACATATCCAGATTGAGCCTGTTGAAATAGACCCCACTCAGCATTTCCTAGACTTTACAGTGTTGCAGTGTTGAAGAAAGGTTTAATATCCTGGACTAACAATTGGTATTTCACTAGCAGCTGAACAGTATTGTTGTGTCGTCAGCGTGAATTATGAAGTTCAGGTGTCATCATACAGATCTCCATATATACGTGGACTGTGAAGACTTGGCACACGGCAGTTTCGCCAGCGACCCAGCAACGAGCAGTGTGATAACCAATCATCAGCAGTTTTCTGATCGCGGGAGGAGGAACTCCCCTAGTTCAAGTGGACTCATCTCTCACCAAAGCAGAAGCGTCTTCTCGTTGCCAAGGAAACCAGCAGCAGCGCACGCATCCTAGGAAGAGGCCCCGCCCACACTCCACCCACTAGACTCAGACCTCTTGAAGGATCACATTTCTATACAGACGTACTACTCTGTATAAATAGGTATTTAAATTACATAATTCTACACACATGAACACGTTCGAGAGATATCTTCACACAGATAGGTTCGTCGGATAGGAATATTTCAATGATAAAGTGTCGAATGTAAGATTAATGTATTGAAATCCTATAATTTACAGTGGTTTATAAGTGTCTGTCTTCTTATTGATAGTTTAATAATTAACTACAATTCATATTCATTTGTCTTGTAAATGAGAGGCAAGTGATCTACTTACTGTTAAGTATTCATTGACGCAAGGGGGCTAATAGATAATTTCTAAGTTTCCCATGTCTAATGTAGATGAAATCGAACGCTTAGGGCAACTGTTTGCTTATAACCAACTCGTCGATGATCAAGCCCAGACTGACATAGATTTTGAGTATGGAACACAGTTAAATGAGTAGGTAGGAAGTAGTGAGAAAGTTATAGACGAATCATTTGACGGCTTAAACCGTCGTACCCTACGGTCTGGTAATCACTATAGTACCTCACCTAAGTTACTAAAGCAGTTACCCCTGTTACAGGTGGTAGTGTGTCTGTTGTTAAATCGGTAACAACCTTATTAACCCAGCCTTCTGTTAGGAGTAAGAATACTAACTTGCTTAATACTAACACTACAATGGCGTCCTCTAACCCTCACACCAGTACTACTACCACACCTAAAGCTGATAATGTTATTAATATCATGCAGCGCGGCGACTATGTTCGAAATTTCACGGGACAAGATGATTATAGGGTGGCACATTTTATTCGTGCATGTGAAGATAGCATGCGCAATAGTCACATAACGACTGACGAAGAACAGAAAGCATATGTACGTTCCCATATAACGCAGGGTTCCTATGCAGGCAGTCGTTTAAATGCGTTTGGTTTGCAAAGCCCTGACTATGAAAAGTTCAAGCGAACGCTAATTGGGATTTTTGGGGGTAGGTCACAGCTGGGCCAACTGCAATGGATCTTCAGATGGTTGGATCGCTGTATTCCATGTATACGAAAAGAAACGCCTGTTGACGCTGTTGACATTGCAGGCGAGGTTCGCCAGGACATGCAAGCTACCTTCCGGTCCTCAGGCTGGTACAACTCACGGGGTGATATGCCACAGGACAATGTGGAAACATTGATAGAACTAATAAGTTTTCTTCTTTCCGTCCGTGGTCCCTTATATAGCCGGGCACAGGAAGTACAGTATGAACCACCCTTGGATATGGTGGAATACGCAAACAAGCTCTGTCCCCAGGCTACGGGCCCCTTACTGGCGCAGCCCTCAGTGACGTCACCACAACCCCAGCCGTCTCAGATGCGGCAGATGCCTCACTCCCAGACTCCTTATGCGACACACTTAGCTCCGATTACTCCTCCCCGCCTAACATATAAACAGAAAACATCGTTACGATGCGCACATTGTAATAAACGTGGCCACGTAATGGAAGATTGTTTTCAGCTCCGAGGTAATAGTGCAAATAAAGCCACACCCTATGCAAAGCCATTCTCAAGGTCAAACAGTGAGGTAGCCAAAGCAGCGCCTCCTCCTACCCAGAAAGCGCGCAAATGGTGGGCTCTTCACAAATCGACATCTCATAGTTCACATGAGTGGGATGTGCTAATAAGGGCTAGGGGAGTGGACCTTAGTGAAACGGAGGTGTCGTATAGGCGCAAGCAGAAACGTCCCCAGGACAAGTCATCGAGGGAAGACCAGCGCACACCACAGCACGGAGAGGGATAGATAGGGTAGTTCCCACCCCTCCTCACAGCACTTCTATAGCGGCCTCATTAGTAGCAGCGCTTAGCAAAGTGGAAGTGTTGTCAGTGCCGGTGAGAGTGGATAATACCAGATTGGCTCTTGATATAGACACAGGTGCTTGGGCTAATGTATTGGCCTTGACATCATATCACGAGTTACAACGTAAATTCCCTCACCGCAAATTCAAATGGAGGCCTAGTAACGCTGAGCTCGAAGGAGTTTCAGGTACTCAGCTGAGCATCAAAGGAATGGTGACGTTACCACTCAGATTTTCAAGACGTGGTACGCCCTTCTACGCGGACTTTTATATAGTTGAGCAGTTCAGTTTGCCAGCTGACGGGTTACTTGGTCTACCAACTCTTTGAAAGAACATAATAGATGTTCATCCACTTAATAATAGTGTTACGTTTAAATGTGTTTCCTACACAGCAATGAGTCATTCTGCACCTATGCTCACCGCTAGGACGAAAGTGTTGTCCACCAATCCTATTAAGAGGAAGGCGGATCATGCGTCAGAGATACCTCTCGACCTCAACCACACACCTTCCCAGCGTGATTACAGCAGCAAGAGTTGAACGATCGTGCCAGCAGTGTTGAAGAGTACTTTCCATTACCAAAATGAGGAAATCACCAAAGCAACTGTCGAACTACCCAACGTGTACACGGGCACAGATGTTGTGTGTCTCCCGGAAACATGCAAGGTAAAAGGGCTGTCATGTGAATCTACCCTGAGCACTATATGCGGTGGTTTGACCGACTTACTGATTCTAAATCGAACAGGCGTTCAACGAATCTTAAAGAAAGGATGTTATTTGTGTGATTTTCTAGTATATCACAGCAATGTCGAAGTGCAACCAAATATATTCCCAATTCGAGGTATTGTTGCGAATTGCCAACAGACTCGACTGGCCAGGATAGATCAAATAGCGCCACATGTTAAGGTGATCGATCATCCTCAGGGCAAGACACGCCTGTTAGAGCTGCTTGCCGACTATAGACATATAGTAACCTTGCCAGGGGAAACGCTAGGTCAGACAGATTTAACATCCCATCATATAGCGTTAAAGGAAGGAACCAACCCTATTTACGTACCAGCTTTTAGACTACCTCATAGCCAGCGTGCTGTAGTGCAACATATGGTACAGGGTATGTTAGATGAAAATGTCATCAGACACTCAAAATCCCCCTTTAATAGCCCATTATTCCTCGTCCCGAAAAAGGATGGTGGATGGCGCCCTGTCATAGATTTCAGGCGCGTAAATGATCAAACAATCCCTGATAGGTACCCAATGCCCATCTTGAGTGACATATTGCAATCCTTAGGCAAGGATAATGCGGTATTTAGCAACTTAGATTTGCTTAGTGGGTATTGGCAAATACCACTCGATGAAAAATCACGAGAAATCACGGCATTTAGCACGCCTCTAGGCCACTTTGAGTTTCTACGAATGCCATTTGGTCTCAGAAATGCCCCACTAACATTTCAAAGAATGATCAACACCCTGTTTGCCGGACTAATTGGTAACACAGTCTGCGCTTATTTGGATGATCTAATAGTAGTCAGTAAGGACGTCGATTCCCATCTGATTAAAGTGCGTGAAGTTTTGGCCAAACTTTCCACAGCAGGCCTCAAAATAAAACTCTCAAAGTGTGAGTTTTTAAAATCCAGAATCCATTTCCTTGGTCATGTAGTCGACGGTGAGGGCATACACACAGTTAATGATAAAGTAAAAGCTGTATCTCAGTTCCCGCGTCCTACCTCAAATGATCATGTGCGTAGCTTTCTCGGATTATCTGGTTATTATCGTTCCTTTATCAAGGACTATGCTACATTAGCATTGCCCCTAACGAGGTTGCTCAAAAAAGATGCAGTGTTTATATGGGATGCTGAACACGAGGAAAGTTTTACGGCATTGAAGACAGCGCTAACCAATGCCCCGGTTCTAGCATTCCCAGACTACACTCAACCTTTCACTCTCTGTACTGACGCTTCCGGAATTGGAGTCGGAGCAGTGCTCATGCAAGAGGACACGCGTGGGAAGTTTAGAGTGATAGCATTTGCAAGTCGCAAACTAATCGATGCTGAAACACGTTATTCGGTGACGCATTTAGAAACGTTAGCCGTTGTGTGGGCACTTAAGAAGTTCAAAGACATTATCTTTGGCTACAAGATAACTGTTTTTACTGATCATGCGGCAGTCACCGAACTGTTCCATGGCAGAAACTTATCAGGCAGATTAGCACGCTGGTATCTGACAATTCAAGAGTTTGACCCCGACTTTAGGTATTTACCTGGGAGGGCGAATGTTGTCGCCGACGCTCTGTCAAGAAATATAGCACCAGTTATGCCTGTATCAACATTCACTCTTTCGCAACTGGAAGATGAGCAACGACGCGACCCATATTGGTCAGCTGTTATTTTTGCTCTCGAATCGGGCGAGGATGTTAAACTCCCTAGGTTATTTCTTCCCTTAAGTCAGTTTGAATTACGACATAACTTACTCAATACGACGAGAAAATCTCCTGAGGGTAATGTGTCTCAAATAGTCGTACCTGACACGTTGCGCAAAGCAGTAATGACATTGTTCCACGATGTCCCACAAGCAGGTCACCAAGGTCGTGATAAATGCTTAGCGGATTTACGAAAGAAGTATTTCTGGAACACTATGAAGAAAGACATAGAATTACACATAGCTAATTGTTTGGCATGTGCTCAACATAAAGGATCAACAGGATCACCTGCCCCGATTCTACAATATCCTACACCAGACCGTCCGTTTGACACAGTCGCTGTTGACTTGTTACAACTCCCAATGAGTCATCAGGGATCAGGATACGTCTTAGTGTGTGTGGATCATTTTTCCAGGTTCGTGGTCTTGGTCCCACTAAAAAGCAAAACGGCCGAAGCAGTAGCCTATGCATTAGTGATGAATCTCATATGTCCATATACTACGCCTAAAGTTCTACTCTCTGACAATGGAACAGAGTTCAAGAATGAGCTAATAGAGCATATATGTGCACAATATGGAATTAAACAAACTTTTGTGACAGCTTATCATCCACAGGCTAATGGCCTTGTTGAAAGAACCAATCGTACAATCCTAGAAATACTGCGTCCAATTGTTAGTGGTTTTCAATACGCATGGGAGGATTGGTTACCGCAGGTTGCAGCGTCTATTAATGGGTCAGTTAATAGCTCTACGGGCAAAACACCCTACTACATTGTCTATGGTACAGATAAACGTCTGCCTTACGACATGCTTACAGATGCGCCACACCCGGTATATAATACGGATGATTTTGCGGCAAAACAAATTCATGTCTTTACAGAAATTCATAACCAAGTACGATCACAGCTAGCGGCGTCACGCGCCGAAATGATCATCAAACAACATAAACATGCTAAACCTATCGCACTGAACGTTGGGGACGCTGTTATGTTACAGGAACCTGAAAGGAACTCCAAACTTTCGGCGAAATTTTCTGGTCCATTCCGCATAATCTCAAAAGAAGCAGGCAACAAATTCAAAATATGGAAGCCTAATGCACAGATCGCAGATGTCGTGCACGCGGATCGTCTGAAGAAGACCCAGATAAATGTCTTACCTCCAGTTGATGATAATGTGATTGATACATCCTTACAGACTGTTCAGAAGCAAAATGTCCCAAATGACTATTGTATGAAACTACGTTCTGCGAGTAGAAGTTAACTCGTACTTTCGCGTCAGATGGAAAACGTCGACGGCCAACTACAATCAGCATTGGACATTCTTCATGGTCTCAGCACAGCTTCGATGAATTCGACAATAGTTTCATGAACGTTGTCGTTCAGGCCGTATCTCAACAGAATCGTGTTATTTCTCAAACCTTTCACGCGATTACTGCTCTAGAATCAAAGGTTAATGCAATCATAATGGAGTCTAACCAAGTTTCGAGGATTGTTACTAGGTTACAGAAAGCAATCCCGACGTTAGAATGGCTCCTTTACTTCACAGAATATTTGCATGCTGCTGAAATTTCAGTTCATAAAATTGTAACCTCTGAAAATGAACTAATAGACAGCATTGTAGATGCCGGGATAGGACGTGTGGACGCGAAGCTTGTGCCTGTGCAGACGCTTCTTGAAGCTTTAAAAATAGCCAAGTTGCAGTATCATTTAACTCCGATTTTCAATGACAATGAGGTTCAATATTATTACCCACTGTTGGAGTCAACCCTCACGCACAATGCAATTCTGATCCACATTCCTATGCGAGGGCAACATGAGTTTAATGCATGGCATTTAGAACCCTTCCCCTGGTTTGTGAACGACACACTGTATACCCTAGATAGGCCTAAAGAACTTTTCTTAGTAGATGAAGAATATTCATTGTTATCAATAGAGGATTCTGAGGTACTGTCACGGTGTAAGTCGTCTTATCTACACCTACACGTATGTCCAGCCTACATGTTTGCATTTATTCCTGCTGCAGAGGGAATATGTGAATTGGCAGTCATACAACCAAATGTACGCACAGCGTTAGCGCAATGCAGTTATAGGCCAGTTAGTCTAAAGACTGTGTTCCACGCTCACCTTCACAATGTGCAGTATTTGTTCTTTCCAAATCTCACTACTGTAATTTTAAAATGCCAAAATGGTGTTAAGCAGCTAGTTGTGAAAGGGCATTACAAGGCTCCTGATTACTGTGAAATCACTTGTAGTACATTACGGACCTTGCCTACTCATCAGCATTTTGCGTTAAATCGAAAACTCAAGTCTGTTTAATTCCACTTCCTATAATGAATTTCACTATCAAGGATATTCAAATAGTATCAGAGAAATTAAAAGTTTTAGCTTTCTTGAACGAGACACATTTTGCTGATTTGAATAATAACTTGCCATTTTACCTGTCACGGGAATTTGCACTACCAAGTCTTACGATTCCCTCTATTTTGTTAATACTGGCAATTATGTTCCTGTTCTGTTATTACAGGGCAGTATCATCCAAATTCAACATTGTTCATAACATACTAACCAGTACGACACTAAAGTCTAGGTCCCCTGTAGTAGAGAATACCCCTTCAGTAATATCCCCAGCTTAGTGTCTACATATCTCTTTATAACATGGTTAGGGTTGTCTAGGATGTACTGTACTCTGTGAGTTATTTAGGCCTCACGGAGCTCGGCTGGTAGGTGACCGAGCGATGTAATAGGCCCCTGTCTCATCAACAGAACGTATTATATAAATGGGTCAATACATCTGATATTATATTCAGATTCACCACCCTGCAACTTTCCACTTTCTATGAGTAAGACATGATACGGACACGTGAGCGGGCAACTCACCCAAGAGGGCGAGACCCATAGCTCAGCATTTCTGTAAGCACTCACTGCGATGCCCTTAAGCTTCAGTAGCTCACCTCAACTCATATCGTAAGGACGTGACCTAACGTTTATTATACATAAACGCCGTCCCCTTCTCATTCACTCCTTGACAGTGAGACTTACGGTTGATATACACTCAGGAATTATATATACAACCTTTCATAATATAACAAAGGAACTACCGTTTGAGTTTCGTTACTTAAAACCCAAATATAAATATATGTGAACGGACTGGTTAATTGGACAAGCAGCCGATTCAGCAGTGAGAGACGACGCATCAGATATGGAGAGGCTATGCAATTATGAGAGGCAATGATATATCAGAAAATAGACAGAATAAGGTAGACTAATTGATAGATCGGTAGATTGTGGTAGGGATGATTAGATAGATATATAAAGCTAGATGAATGGAGAGAAAATAGAGAAGGGAGCAGAAAGGAGAGAAAGTAGGAGAGAAAAGTAAGAGAGGGAGAGATGGGGTAAATGAATGGAAAGAGGAAACATGGGAATATTAAAATATTGGGAGAAATGTAAAAGAATGTTTATGTGCAGTCTCCTTCATTGATACCAAAACCGATGCTGACATGTTTCTCACGTCATATTAACTTATTATCATGTATGAATTTGTGACGCTCACTCGCATATATATTTTATATTGGTTTTAGCTAAGCACTTACAGTAGTGCTCGTTAATCAGGTTACCATAAGGAGAGAGGATGGAGCGGTTAAAGCAACCAAGATGAGTAATGTTTGGTCAAAGATTGTTCTGAGTAGTCACTGTGTGTGTTCTATGGCATTACCCGGGCGTCATACCCTGAAATATCAAACCCAAAACGGCTCAAATTCCACCAGATTCTTAAGTTAACATGTACTGTAAATTGTAGTTATTTAGTACTGTACTGATATTTGTTAATAATAGTGCTTAAGTGTTGCATAAAAAAAGGATAAAAAAAAAGCTTTCTTATCTCTACAGCTTCCCTGGGGTCAAATGCACGCAAAGTCAGTGCCTTCCTCGGTAGCACCTCTTCATTCACAAGTTCAGTTAGAACTGCATTTTGAATCACAGACTTTATTTAACTATGTTGATACTCATTTTCATATGTATCAGCAAGTCTCATCCAATCATCCTTTCGGAGTTCACAGTCTTTCAACATTTTCACGGATGGATTCTCAACAAACTCCTCAACATCAAAAGTAGCCATGAATAATCAATAAAGAATGTCTATATCTAAATATTCCCACTAGTTAATGAGTGATGAAGGGATCTATTATGGCAAGGTCGCCAAATTGTTACGACCTTTGGCCTCTTAGGTTGCAACAATGCACAAATTCAATTTCTCTTTGTACTATAGGTCCAAGGAATAGATCCCACCAAATTCATCACCTCATTACTATGGGGTATATTGAAATTCATGAAGTAGATTTAATTACATAATTTATATTAACAAACAAACAACAAAACAAATATATCAGTTATGTACCAAAATAAACAAATACAAACTAAATCTGATCAAATAAGTGACTCAACCGAGTAACAAAATAATGAGCATAAAAGTAAGGACTAAACACTTTTTTATATTAGTAACTACCATGAACAGCGTGGTTATCCACCACAAGTACCTCATAAATAAATAAGTTATTTTTCCTTTGGAATTCTAAAATATGACTAACAACAATCTCACATTTAATACTTGGTGTTCTAAAAGTCGAGCAAGGTTCACACGTTATACCACTAGAAATATACTGTACAATAGGAAAGGAAGATACTTAACTTATGACTGCCAGCCCAATACTGCCATCACCCGGCTCTTGGGAGGTAAAACTAAGCAACCAGAGGTGGGCGAAAATGACGTCACAAACAAAAGACGTTCATGTTGTGAATCCACAACCAACCATTGAACTCTCAATTGTAACAAAGGCAAGACACAGTAATCAAAGTACTCTGCGATGGGCCCTCCAAATCCAGGCTTTTCGTATCAAGGTCAATCACATCAAAGGAGAAAACAACATCTTAGCAGATGCCCTATCCCGGGAAGTGGACAGACCTCTTTGACCACCATCGTTTTGCACTGCACCTGTGACCCCTTCTACGTGTCGGCTGCCCATCTCCTTCTCCGACTAGGATGGACTTCGAGGGGGAGGTGTAACATAGAAGGGTCACACTACCATGTATATGCACTGCATTGTCACCTTTATCTGCACGGCTTACTTCTCACTACCCAAACCACTAGTTAACCAGCAGTCAACTAGTAAGAACACAAGTCATGAGATGGCTCCTGATTGGTGGAAAACCGTCACCAGCTGTTGGGGGCGCCATCTATGACAGGTGATGTCTACTCTAGCCCTGGGATTCAAAGTCAGTCCTACTCCCACCACCTCGGCTACTTGTTCTCCTTGTCTACTCTGTCGTGAAGTTGTAATACAGCGGGATCTACTGACCAGCTTTTTGTAATGTGTATTAGTACAGCTGAGTACATTATATTTCACCCTTGAATATGTGTTTTGTGTTGATTTTGTTTTAAAAATATTATTTAAAAATCACTTGCATATTTTTCATGTCCTATTATTTATGATGTGTTGGGTGCTGTCATGTCAACCATGAGTGTGGTGTCAAATGTTCAATAAAGCAAAGTAATGCTATAACAACTAAACCTTATTATACAAGGTATAATAAGTAAATAATTTCCATCAAAAGGCGCCTAGACACAGAAAGGTAAAGAAACCATTTAAAATTTTGAGATTAAAATAAAAGTAAAAGTTAAAGTAAAGTAACTTAGTTGCTCAGTTTCCGTAACAACCTCAACAGTTGAATTGGACATTCTGAACATGTCTAGTTCTCGTTTTCTTGGAAAATTAGTTGTGTTTGACGTATCCAAACACAAAGAAGCTTATTTCATACTAAACATACGATATGTCGTGGTTATGTGCTTATTATCATGCTTATTTGGTTATGTGCTTATGATGATGTTATTATACCTGAAATATTATAGTTTTGTGCACTTTTTAAAGCAAAATACTCAGTTCCTGGCACAAATCCAAAAATGGATGATTTTAGGGGTTTGATTTTCAATTTGTTAAAACAGCACAAGAAACTAGTCAAGAGAAATGGCAAAATCATTTTTTTCACAACTTAACTCCTAGAATACAGCCAAAACAGTCTCCGATAATTAACATTCATATCCGACGAGGATGCATTGCCCCCACCCCACTAATAGGCATAAAATAAGATTAACATAGGTTTGGTTAGGTAAGTTTTTTATTACCCTTTGATGAACCAAGATGATGCTGCTTATGATACTTGAGTTGAAGCAGAATGTGTTAATGATAGCACTAATTATATATATTTGGTATGACAGACAGACTCACCAAACACAACAACAACAACAACACGTGGAAACATTCGTCTACAACTCTTACACGACTTATTATTTATGTCAGATGGCAACGTGGCGGACTGTGCACTGTTGAGCTTCACCTGCCTTGTCCAGCTACCAGGTCTATTCTGAGGGTCGCCTAACTCCTAATAGGGAATACTTTATCTTATCAATGTGATGGGTTTTCGAGAATTATCCCAGATGAGTGTGGCAGGTGTGGCGTTATCAGAGCTGCAGGTGAGGTTATCATGCGGAAGTGAGGCCAGATGTAGGCTTGTGGGTCTTCCAGTACCTTACCTGACCCAGTCAGCCTCACCACAGAAAAAAATACTCTATATTGCTCGCCGAAGGATTTTTTAAAGCAATTGGCGCAAGTAGAGATCAAACAAGTGTTGATGGCAAGCCTGTTCACCGAGGCTTCCCTATGCCAGAGGGTCCACAGTGCTGGCCCGGAGTATACATGAATAGTGGAAGGCAGAGGTTTTTCAAAATGAATTCTAACAGAAAAGTCATGGGCCCTCCAGATACTCTCATAAGCTAATTGAAGATGCACTGTGGAGGTGCGAGTGAAGGCAGCTCGTCAGATATTCCTGATTTCTTATAACTTTTTATCTATTCCTTTGTCATCTACAATTTTAAAAGGTTCCAAACGACGTGCATCATCATTCTCTCGAAGTAAAGAGCATTAGGGCAAAGTTTCATATACAGTAATCCTCAGAGACATCATCGTGGTAGGCCAGTTCACGAGCGGACGTACGGGAGGGCATCAGGTATTCCTTTTGCCTCTCTTCGTGTTTAAGAACTCAATTTTCTCTGTTAATTCACTCCTGCTGTATTCTGTGATGACTTAAATAATCACGAAAGTACTTGGAACTTTTCGTGTTTACCTGTGTGCGTGTGTGTGTGTGTGCGAGTGTGTATAATATCTCAACAGCCGTGTCAAATCATGATAAGGGGAGAGGGAGGGAGGGAGGGAGGTAGGGGAGGAGGGAGACGCGGAGGGTGGAAGGGAGGGAGATAGGGTGGGTAGGAGGGAGGGAGGGAAGGAAGTTCTGCATCTAAATACCAGACTACATCAACGAGGACTGGACACGTGATGAAGTCGCAAAAGGAGTGAGTGATGGCATGATGAAATGAAAGTACGACCACTCCACTTTCGAGGTGGTCATCTTCAAGGCCATTAAACAAAAACAGATCGATTTCATAAACTGCATCAAAAAGACAACCAGAGCGAAGATCAACATAATGAAGAATGGACGCACAGAGAACAATTCACAACAACCACAAAACCCAGTAAAAACAAGAAGAAACAATGGACACGCTACGTAAGGCAGCGAAAATAATGCAACATAACTTCCTCCACTGGAGAACAAATAAATTCAGTTTGTCCAACCAGTACAAGCAAGTTAACCCGGATATTATACTCATAAACTCACCCGGCCAAAAGGTATCTGAGGAATTGAAAATACAGGTATTTGGTTACTGGATCCATAAATCCAATCTATCAGAGGAGCCAAATGAAGGGGTGGCCCTCGTCATAAAAAGAGATGTCCACCACAGAATCATAGACGACTTCACCTCTGAAACTCTCGGTGTTAATATCAACCTGACCACAGGACCAAGCATAATAGCCACAACTTACCTCCCACAACGCAGGGACTACCTGCCTTACGGGGACATATACGGCAGACATCCTCTACTAGATGGTAAGAGGACAACCAACAATGTTGAAAGGGGCCTCGCTGGCCTCATAACGGACAAAAAAGCTCAACTAATAGGCCCGGACTTCCCCACGTTCTACAGTAGTATGGACTCAGCCACTACTCCAGATATAGCAATAACAAACGTCAGATGCTTCCACAACTACCTCTTTGAACAAGGTCCTGTAACCTCCAGCGACCACTTACCTATAATCATGACCATCTCAGAAACACCAATAACTATACCAGCTCCACCACGGAGGATCGCCAAGCAGACCAACTGGGAACTGTTCAACGAAAAAGTACAACCAAACTTGAGGCCAAAGATACGACAATCCTGCAGACCAAAGACAACCAGCCGGTGAACAAAATAGATGAAGAAATCAACACATGGTGTGAAGCCATAGGAACAGCCTATCAAGAGGCCACCCCTCTCAAACACAACAGAACACGCCTACACCCACGACAGACTCCAGAACTCATAGCCCTTACTAACCAATTCCAACTGCTAAAACAGTGCCGACACCCACGGTTCGGACATCGTAAGCTACATTTCATACAGAAGAATACGGAAGGAAATAAAAGCAAGATTTCTGGAACAAAGCAGCCTCAAATGGGCCGAAATAGTTGAACAACTCTCACATACATACAGTATATACAACGACCCAAGAGAGTTCTGGCGTCGAGTTAAGAGACTGAAAGGCCCCAGCCGCAATGAGTGACGATATATAACTGACCAAACAGGAAGTAAAATATTTGACGATCAAGACAAAGAACCCATATTCAGGGACACATGGAGGAACTTCTTCCGAATCACAAATGAGGAAAACAGGGAATTTGATGGTACCCACGAGGAGCTCTTCTTTGATGAACTCCAGGGCCAGACACACCGCACTCAGCATTCCACTGAAATCATATGGGGGGATCTGAGAGAGGACAGCCCATTGTCCAAACCAATCATCTCGTAAGAACTCAAAACAGACATCTCCAATACCAAAAATAAAGCCCCTGGCTACTCGGGCATCACCAACCCGGCCATGGAGAGACTGAGAACCACAATGAACGCTTGCCTGGCCTCGGGCTACTTCCCAACTAAATTAAAAGAGGCCAGTATTACCCTAACACCAAAACAAGGAAAGAACCCCGCCGCCCCACTAAATTATAGACTGATCTCCCTCCTCGAAGTATCTGAAAAAATCCTAGAAAAAAAAAAATCAATAATCGTCTGAGAAATCACCTGGAAACAACCAGCAGAATCATTGCAGACAAATTTGGGTTCAGGAAATGGAAGTCCACCTCAACAGCGATAGCCCTGGCATGTGAAACCATAGCCAGAGCCGCAGTGCGTGGTAGCCAATGTAATCTAACTCTCCGGGATGTAGCAAAGGCGTTTGACAAAGTCTGGCATGACGGCCTAAATATAAGATCCTCTATCTCGGACTTCCGCTAACATCGAAAAGCTGCTTTGCAACTTTCTTGGCAGCAAAAATGCCAGACTGAGGGTGGGACAACACACAGGAGAGACCTTCCCACTCATGAGTGGAGTCCCTCAGGGCAGCGTCCTCTCTCCCACCCTATATATCATCTACACAAGTGACGCTCCGCCTCCTACTAGAATAGGAAACGAAGATATTATGCAGGCAGATGACATCACTGAAATAACAACGAGCGTTACAGGTCGACAACACTGGACGAGAAATAGAAAGGGTAAATAATTTCGAAGAAAACAATGGAAAATCTAAGCAAGTCTCCCGAAAATCACAGTGATACCCTTATGCAGAAGGAAAACCCATCCATTAGTAACCAATAATGCCCAGATAGAATACAAAAGTAGAGGCACCCTCATGGCCTGAATATATCCACGACAGGTTACTCCCATCATGTCCGCACCAGGAAAGAAAATGCAAGAAGAGAGCTGAAAAAATTAAATCTCCTTATCGTGCTTCATGAGAAAATAAAACTCCGCCTGGTGACATCACTTATCATACCGATATTAACTTATAGGTGGTCCAAAATTAAGCCCTGAGATTCTTCACTGGTGAAAGATATCCGTTCACCAGAACCACAGCCGAGATACATAGTGAATACGGCCAGACAATAGACAACCTTCCTAGACCAGCATCCGTCACTAGGGTCTGCGGAATACGAAATAAGACCCTCGCAACACCCATATATGTCTAGTGCCTGTGTCGACAGACACTTACCAACCCCTGACACAACCCTAACACTCTATTAGCTTAGCTGACCCGTAGCAAGGCGGCCAGCCCCCGTCTTCTAAATCCTCCTAAATTTCTTCAATTTCCAAACAATAACTTCCTTCCTTCACCTCTAATCTTCTTTCACCCCTTCTTTCTCTACAAGAAGAAGGGAGACGGGGAGGGAGGACACAAGCACGTATATTACAACGTTATACAAGAGTGGTCATTGTGTTAGTATCCGTGGAGGAGGATAATGCAGTTTACACACACACTAACACACTCTGTAAACCTGAGTATACGAGTCCTGCTGTAACACACACACTAACACACTCTGTAAACCTGAGTATTCGAGTCCAGCTGTAACACACACACTAACACACTCTGTAAACCTGAGTATACGAATCCTGCTGTAACACACACACTAACACACTCTGTAAACCTGAGTATACGAGTCCTGCTGTAACACACACACTAACACACTCTGTAAACCTGAGTATGCGAGTCCTGCTGTAACACACACACTAACACACTCTGTAAACCTGAGTATGCGAGTCCTGCTGTAACACACACACTAACACACTCTGTAAACCTGAGTATACGAGTCCTGCTGTAACACACACACTAACACACTCTGTAAACCTGAGTATACGAGTCCTGCTGTAACACACACACTAACACACTCTGTAAACCTGAGTATGCGAGTCCTGCTGTAACACACACACTAACACACTCTGTAAACCTGGTATACGAGTCCTCTGTAACACACACTAACACACTCTGTAAACCTAAGACAGTATGCGTAAACTGTATGCAGGTCATGTAAACCTAAGTATACAGTCAACACACACTAACACACTCTGTAAACCTGGTATACAGAGTCCAGCTGTAACACACACACACTAACACACTCTGTAAACCTGAGTATACGAGTCCTGCTGTAACACACACACTAACACACTCTGTAAACCTGAGTATGCGAGTCCTGCTGTAACACACACACTAACACACTCTGTAAACCTAAGTATACGAGTCCTGCTGTAACACATACACTAACACACTCTGTAAACCTGAGTATGCGAGTCCTGCTGTAACATACACTAACACACTCTGTAAACCTAAGTATACGAGTCCAGCTGTAACACACACACTAACACACTCTGTAAACCTAAGTATACGAGTCCTGCTGTAACACACACACTAACACACTCTGTAAACCTGAGTATACGAGTCCTCCTGTAACACACACACTAACACTATATGTGTCATCCTGTAACACACACACTAACACTATATGTGTCATCCTGTAACACACACACACACACACACACACACACTACAGCCACCGGCTGCAACTCTATTAATAAACCGTCTATTATTATTATTATTATTATTATTACACTAACACACTCTATATGTGTCTTCCTGTAACACACACACGAACACACTCTATATGTGTTTTCTTGTAACACACACACATAACACACTCTATATGTGTCTTCCTGTAACACACACACACACTAACACACTCTATATGTGTTTTCTTGTAACACACACATATAACACACTCTATATGTGTCTTTCTGTAACACAACACATTAACACACTACATATGCGTCTTCTGTAACACACTCCTGTAACACAAAATATTAACACACAACGTAAGTGTCCGCCTACTCATAGGTTAGGTTTAGTTAGGTTATTTTATGACCAGTAACCTACAACATGTAACCGTTCACACTCACTAAAACCTTCACAAGTGTTCACACCCTTTCTAAAATTTCATAAAACTTCCAAAAGCGGCCGTCTCTCTACACAACCTCCCACAGCCATTCGACATCTACAACATCGTACTATTTTCCACAACCTCCTGCAGGATACCATAACCCCACACCACCTCCTACAAAGTCATAGTCTCAGACACACTATCATCACCAACCTGCTTCTAACAGGTCCTGGACGTGCCGCGACACCCTATGTTACCGTCACCGGTCCAGACGAGGCCACCTGCCGCCTCGCCTGTATTATGGAGACAAAGGTCGGCTCGCTACAATGCTCTCTTTATTAGTATGTGTAAAGACTAATTACTCAATGGAAAGGGAAAGGGAAAAGGTGCCTGGAGCCCTATGGGAGGTGGCACTGTGTGGGAGGTGACACTGTGTTGGAGGTGACACTGTGTGGGAGATGGTATTGTGTGGGAGGTGTCATTGTATAGGAAGTGGTACGGTTTGGGAAGCAGTACTGTGTGGGGAACAGTAAGAGACAATAGCAGTGAGGCAGTGGGAGGAGACAATGGTAGTGAGGCAGTAGCAGGGGACAAAGGCAGTGAGGCAGCAGCGGGAAGAAATAACGGCAGCGTCCACTAGGTGCCTTTCACTCAGGCTTCAATGTGCCAGAAAAGGGGTTATTTTCATATATTCATGATCATTTGTCTGATGAGCTGACTTCTTGACTTCCCTGCCTACCTCTCTCTACCTATCCCCCTCCTTGCCTGCCTCTCTCCTTCCCTGCCTCTCTCCCTGTCAGCCTCCCTCCTTTTCTTCATCCAAGCATCCCTCAGTCTCATTTCCATCCCGAAGTTCCACCCTGCCAACCTCCATCTCTGTCTGTATTCCTGAACCATTTCCATAAAATATGACACCTACAATGAACAACACATCACATATAATGAAACCAGATCGCCTCATCATCCAACATCACAGAGGCACGAAATATTGACTTTATAGCTCACACGATCCACCAAATATCAACTTTATAGCTCAAATTATCTACTCATTATTGATTTTATAGTTCACGTGACATATCCAATAATGAGTTTATAGGTCACATGACCCACTCAATATTGATTTTTACTTCATATGATCCACCAAATATTGACTTTAAAACTCACACGATATACTAAATATTGAATTTATTGGGCATATGATCCTACTGTCACTAACACTCACCACCTGGCACTAATACTCACAACCTGGCACTAACACTCACCACCTGAACAATAACACTCACCACCTGGCACGGACACTCACCACCTGTCACTAACACTCACCACCTGGCACTAACACTCACTACCTGGCACTAACACTCACCACCTGGCACTAACACTCATCACCTGGCACTAACACTCACCACCTGGCACTAACACTCACCACCTGGCACCTAACACTCACCACCTGGCACTAACACTCACCACCTGGCACCGCACTCACGAACTGTACTAACACTCACCTGCCCCTCACCACCTGGCACTAACACTCACCACTTGGCACTAACACTCACCACCTGGCACATCACCACCTGAACTAACACTCACCACCACTAACTCTCACACCTCACCACCAGCACTAACACTCACCACCTGGCACTAAGACTCACCACCTGGCAATAACACTCACCACCTGGCACCTAACACTCACCACCCGGCACTGACCTCACCACCTGGCACTAACACCACCACCAGGCACTAACACTCCACCACCCGGCACTAACACTCACCACCCCTCACCACCGGCACTCACCACCTCCCACCACCTGGCACTCACTCTCACCACCTGGCACACACCACTCCTCCTGGCACTAACACTCCACCTGGCACTAACACTCACCACCTGGCACTAACACTCACCACCCACTCACCACCTGGCACTGCACTCACCACCTGGCACTAACACTCACCGGCAAACAATCACCTGGCACTAACACTCACCACCTGGGCACTAACACTCTCACCTAAACTACCTCACCATCACACTCACCACCTCTGCTCACCACCTGGCACCAACACTCACCACCTGGCACTAACACTCCCACACTCACCACCTGGCACTAACACTCACCACCGGCACTAACACTCACCACCTGGCAACAATACCACCACCTGGCACTAGCACTCACCACCTGGCACCAACACTCACCACCTGGCACTAACACTCACCACCTGGCACTCAACATCACCACCTGGCACTAACACTCACCACCTGGCACTAACACTCACCACCCGGCACTAACACCACCACCAGGCACTCAACACTCACCACCTGGCACCAACACTCACCACCTGGCACCAACACTCACCACCTGGCATAACACTCACCACCTGGTACTAACATCCACCACCTGGCACTAACCCTCACCACCTGGCATTAACACTCACCACCTGGCATTAACACTCACCACCTGGCACTAACACTCACCACCTGGCACTAACACTCACCACCTGGCACTAACAATCACCACCTGGCACTAACACTCACCACCCGGCACTAACACTCACCACCCGGTAACACTCACCACCTGGCACCAACACTCACCACCTGGCACTAACACTCACCACCTGGCACCAACACTCACCACCTGGCACTAACTTCACCACCTGGCATTAACACTCACCACCTGAACTAACACTCACCACCTGGCACTAACTTCACCACCTGGCATAACACTCACCACCTGTACTAACACTCACCACCTGCACTAACACTACAACCTGGCACTACTCACCACCCGGCACTAACACTCACCACCCGGCATAACACTCACCACCTGGCACTAACACTCACCACCTGGCACTAACTCACCACCTGGCACTAACACTTACCTCCTGTCACTAACACCCACCCACTAACACTCACCACCTGGCACTAACACTCACCACCTGGCACTAACACTCACCACCTGGCACTAAAACTCACCACCTACTAACACTCACCACTTGGCACTAAACTCACCACCTGGCACTCAACACTCACCACCTGAGCACAACACTCACCACCTGGCATTAACAATCACCACTGGCACTAACACTCACCACCTGGCACCAACACTCACCACCTGGCACTAACACTCACCACCTGAAACTAACACTCACCACCTGACACTAACACTCACCACCTGGCACTAACACTCACCACCTGGAACCAACACTCACCATCTGGCACTCAACACTCACCACCTGACACTAACACTCACCATCTGGCACTAACACTCACCACCTGGCACTAACACTTCCACCTGGCACTAATACTCACCACCTGGCACTATCACCACCTGGCACTAACACTCACCACCTGGCAATAATACTCACCACCTGGTACTCAGCACTCACCACCTGGTACTAACACTCACCACCTGGCACTAACACTCACCACCGGCACTATCACTCACCACCTGGCACTAACACTCACCACCACCCAGCACTAACACTCACCACCTGGCACTAACACTCACCATAGGCACCAACATTCACCACCTGGTACTAACACTCACCACCTGGTACTAACACCACCACCTGGTACTAACACCACCACCTGGCACCAACACTCACCACCTGCACTCAACACTCACCACCTGGCACTAACACTCACCACCTGGCACTAACACTCACCACCTGGTACTAACACTCACCACCTGGCACAACACTCACCACCTGGTACTAACACTCACCACCTGGTACTAGCACTCACCACCTGGGACTAACACTCACCACCTGGCACTATCACCACCACCTGGTACTCAACACTCACCACCTGGCACTGACACTCACCACAGGCACTAACATTCACCACCTGGTACTAACACCACCACAGGCACTCAAACATTCACCACCTGGTACTAACACTCACCACCTGGCACTAACACTCACCACCTGGTACTAACACTCACCACCTGGCACTCAACACTCACCACCTGGCACTAACACTCACCACCTGGCATTAACACTCACCACCTGGCACTAACACTTACCACCCGGCACTAATACTCACCACCTGGCACTAACACTCACCACCCGCACCAACACTCACCACCTGGCACTATCACTCACCACCTGGCACTAACACTCACCACCTGGCACTAACACTCACCACCCGGCAATCGAGACCCATAGCTCAGCATTTCTGTAAGCACGCACTGCGATGCCCTAAGCTTCAGTAGCTCACCTCAACTCATATCTTAAGGACGTGACCTAACGTTTATCATACATAAACGCCGTCCCTTTCTCATTCACTCCTAGACAGTGAGACTTACGGTTGATATACACTCAGGAATTATATATACAACCTTTTATAATAAAACAAAGGAACTACCGTTTGGGTTTCGTTACTTAAAACCCAAATATAAATATGTGTGAACGGACTGGTTAATTGGACAAGAAGCCGATTCACACTCACCACCTGGCACTAACACTCACCACCTGGCAACACTCACCACCTGGCACTAACACTTACCACCTGGCACTAACACTCACCACCTGGCACTAACACTCACCACCTGGCATTAACACTCACCACCTGGCACTAACACTCACCACCTGGCACTAACACTACACTGGCACTAACACTCACCAACTGGCACTTACTCACCACCTGGCACTAACACTCACCACCTGGCACAAACACTCACCACCTGGCACTAACACTCACCACCTGGCACTAACCTCACCACCTGGCGAACACTCACCACCAGGCACTAACACTCACACGGCCCTCACCACCTACCGAAACACTCACCACCTGGCACTAACACTCACCACCTGGCATAACACTCACCACCTGGAATTCACTCACCACCTGGCACTAAAACTCACCACCCTGCAGTAACACTCACCACCCGGCACTAACACTCACCACCTGGCACTAAAACTCACCACCGGTGGCACTAACTCACCGCCTGCTACTCACCACCTGGCACTACCTCCACCTGCACTAACACTCACCACCTGGCACTAACACTCAACACCTGGCACTAACACTCACCACCTGGCACTTACACACTCCACCTGCACTAACACTCACCACCTGCTACCTCACCACCCGGCAATAACACTCACCACCTGGCACTAACACTCACCACCTGGCAATAACACTCACCACCTGGCACTAACACTCACCACCTGGCACTAACACTCACCACCTCGCACTAACACTCACCACCTGGCATTAATACTCACCACCTGGTACTAACTCTCACCACCTGGTACAAACACTCACCACCTGGCACTAACACTCACCACTTGGCACTAACGCTACCACCGGCACTAACACTCACCACGCTTAACACTCACCCTGGAATAACACTCACCACCTGGTACAAACATTCACCACCTGGCACTAACCTCACCACTGGTACTAACTCACCACCTGGTACTAACACTCACCACCTGACACTAACACTCACCACCTGTCACTAACACCTCACCACCTGGCACTAACACTCACCACCTGGCATAACACTCACCACCTGCACTACCTCCCCCACCTGGCACTAACACGCACCACCTGGCACTAACACTCACCACCTGGCATTAATACTCACCTGGTACTAACACTCACCACCTGGCACTATCACTCACCACCGGCCCTAACACTCCCACCTGGCACTAACACTCACCACCGCACTAACACTCACCACCTGTCACTAACACTCACCACCACTTAACACTCCACCCCTGGCACTGACACTTACCACCTGTCATTAACACTTACCACCTGGACTAACCTCACCACCTGGCACTAACACTTACCACCTGGCCTACTCCACCACCCGGCACTAACACTCACCACCTGGCATTAACACTCACCACCTGGCACTAACACTCTCACCACCTGGCACTAACACTCACCACCACTAACACTCACCTGTTCAAACTCACCACCTGTTACTAACACTCACCACCTGGCACTAACACTCACCACCTGGCACTAACACTCACCACCTGGCTGCCTCACCACCTGGCTAACACTCACACCTGGCACTAACACTCACCACCTGGCACCCTGCCTCACCACCTGGCACTAACACTCACCACCTGACACTAACACTCACCACCTGGCACTAACACTCACCACCTGGCACTAACACTCACCACCTGCTTTACTCACCACCTGGCACTAACACTCACCACCTGGCACTAACACTCACCACCTGGCACCTCACCACCTGGCATTGACTCACCACCTGGCACTAACACTCACCACCTGGCACTAACACTCACCACCTGGCACTAACACTCACCACCTGGTACTAACACTCCCCACCTGGCATTAACCTCACCACCTGACACTAACACTCACCACCTGGCACAACACTCACCACCTGGCACTAACACTCTACCACCTGCCTTAACACTCACCACCTGGCACTAACACTCACCACCTGGCACTAACACTCACCACCTGGCACTAACACTCACCACCTGGCATTAACACTCACCACCTGACACTAACACTCACCACTTGGCATTAACCTCACCACCTGGCACTAACACTCCCCGCCTCACCTGGCACCTAACACTCACCACCTGGCACTAACACTCACCACCAGGCACTAACACTCACCACCGGCACTAACCTCACCACCTGACTAACACTCACCACCTGGCACTAACACTCACCACCTGTACACCTAACACCACACCTGGCACTAACACTCACCACTGGCACTAACACTCACCACCTGGCACTAACACTCACCTGGCACTAACAATCACCACCACGCACTAACACTCACCATCTGGCACTAACACTCACCACCTGGTATTAACACTCACCACCTGCCACTACCTCACCACCTGGCACTAACACTCACCACCTGGCAGCTCACCACCTGGCACTAACACTCACCACCTGGCACCTAACACTCACCATCAGCACTAACACTCACCACCTCTGCACTAACACTCACCACCGGCACTAACACTCACCACCTGGCACTAACACTCACCACCTGGTACTAACACTCACCACCTGCGCTAACACTCACCACCTGGCACTAACACTCCACCGGCACTAACACTCACCACCTGGTATAACACTCACCACCTGGCACTAACACTCACCACCTGGTACTAACACTCACCATGCACTCCACGCACTAACACTCACCACCTGGTCCTAACACTCACCACCTGGCACTAAACTCACACCCTGCGTAACACTCACCCCAGCACTACACTCACCACCTGGCACTAAAACTCACCACCCAGCAGTAACACTCACCACCAGCACTAACACTCACCACCTGGCACTAACACCTGCAGGCACTAATACTCACCGCCTGCACACACACCACCTGGCACTAACACTCACCACCTGGCACTAACACTCACCACCACCTGGCACTAACACTCACCACCTGGCACTAACACTCACCACCTGGCACTAACACTAACCACCTGCTTTCAACACTCACCACCCGGCAATAACACTCACCACCTGGCACTAACACTCACCACCTGGCATACTCACCACCTGGCACTAACTCACCACCGAACACTCACCACCGCTAACACTCACCACCTATTAATACTCACCACCTGGTACTAACTCTCCACCTGGTACAAACACTCACCACCTGGCACTAACCTCACCATGGTACCTCTACTCACCACCTGGCATTAATCTCACCACCTGGTACACTAACAATCACCACCTGGTAGAAACACTCACCACCTGGCCTAACACTCAACTTCTGGCACTAATACTCACCACCTGGCTTAACACTCACCACCTGGCTACCACTCACCACCTGGCACTAACACTCACCACTGGCACTAATACCCCCACCACCTGCCACTCACCACCTGGCACTAACACTCACCACCTGGCACAACTCCTCCACCTGGCACTAACTCACCACCTGCACTAATACTCACCTGGCACTAACACTCACCACCTGGCACTAACACTCCACCACCTGGCAACACTCTCACCACCTGGCACTAACACTCACCACCTGCTAACACTCACCACCTGGCTATCACTCACCACCGGTACTAACCTCACTACCTGCTTAGCACTCACCACCTGCACTATCACTCACCACCGGCACTAACACTCCCACCTGGCACTAACACTCACTAATTTTTACCTCCCCCTGGCATTGCTTACCACCTGACACTAACACTCACCACCTGGCAATACCTCACCACCTGGCACTTCTACTCACCACCTGGCACTAACACTCACCACCTGGCACTAACACTCACCACCTGGCACCTAACACTCACCACCTGGCACAACACTCACCACCTGGCATTAACACTCACCACCTGGCACTAACACTCACCACCTGGCAATAACACTCACCACCTGCTACTCACCACCTGGCACTAACACTCACCACCTGGCACTGACACTCACCACCTGGCACTAACACTCACCACCTGGCAATACTACTCACCACCCGGCACTAACACTCACCACCTGACACTAACACTCACCACCTGGCAATAACACTCACCACCTGGCACTAACACTCACCACCTGGCACTAACACTCACCACCTGGCACTAACACTCACCACCTGGCACTAACAATTCACCACTGGCACTACACTCACCATCTGGCACTAACACTCACCACCTGGTATTAACACTCACCACCTGCCACTAACACTCACCACCTGGCACTAACACTCACCACCTGGCACCTAACACTCACCACCTGGCACTAACACTCACCACCTGGCACTAACCTCACCATCCGGCACTAACACTCACCACCTGGCACTAACACTCACCACCTGGCACCCACTCACCATCCGGCACTAACACTCACCACCTGGCACCTAACACTCACCACCTGGTACTAACACTCACCACCTGGCACTAACACTCACCACCTGGCACTAACATCTCCACCGGCACTAACACTCACCACCTGGTATTAACACTCACCACCTGGCTTCAACACTCACCACCTGGTACTAACACTCACCACCTGGCACTAACACTCACCGGCACTAACACTCACCACCTGGTACTAACACTCACCACCTGGCGCTAAAACTCACCACCCTGCATAACCTCACCACCCGGCACTAACACTCACCACCTGGCACTAAAACTTACCACCCAGCAGTAACACTCACCACCCGGCACTAACACTCACCACGCCTAACCACCACCCGGCACTATCTCACCGCCTGGCACTAACACTCACCACCTGGTACTAACACTCACCACCTGCTACTCACCACCTGGCACTAACACTCACCACCGGCACTAACACTCAACCTGGTACTAACACTCACCACCTGGCACTAAACTCACCACCCTGCAGTAACACTCACCACCGGCACTAAGACTCACCACCTGGCACTAAACTCACCACCCGGCAGTAACACTCACCACCCGCACTAACACTCACCACCTGGCACTAACACTTACCACGCACTAATGCTGGCACTAACACTCACCACCTGGTACTAACTCACCGCCTGGCATTAACACTCACCACCCCACTCACCACCTGCAGTAACACTCACCACCCGGCACTAACACTCACCACCTGGCACTAACACTTACCACGCACTAATACTCACCACCTGGCACTAACACTCCACCTGGCTCTCACCTGGCCTAACACTCTCCACCTGGCCTAACTCACCACCTGGCACTAACACTCACCATCTGGCACTAACACTCACCACTGGCACTAACACTCACCACCTGGCACTAACACTCACCACCTGGCACTCCTCACCACCCAGCTAACACTCACCACCTGGCACTAACCTCACCACCTGGCTAGCTCACCACCTGGCACTAACACTCACCACCTGCACTAACACTCACCACCTCGCACTAACACTCACCACCTGGCATTAATACTCACCACCTGGTACTATCTCACCACCTGGTATAAACACCTCACCACCTGGCACTAACCTCACCATGGTACTAACACTCACCACCTGGCATTAATACTCACCACCTGGTACTAACAATCACCACCTGGTAGAAACACTCACCACCTGGCACTAACACTCAACTCTGGCTAATACTCACCACCTGGCACTAACACTCACCACCTGGCACTAACACTCACCATCTGGCACTAACACCACCACCTAGCACAAATACTCACCACCTGGCACTAACACTCACCACCTGGCACTAACACTCACCACCTGGCACTAACACTCACCACTAGCACTCACCACCTGGCACTAACACTCACCACCTGGCACTAACACTCACCACCTGGCTCAACCTCACCACCTGGCACTAACACTCACCGTACTAACACTCCTGGCATTAATACTCACCACCTGGTACTAACAATCACCACCTGGTGAAACACTCACCACCTGGCACTAACACTCAACTTCTGGCACTAATACTCACCACCTGGCACTAACACTCACCACCTGGCACTAACACTCACCACCTGGCACTAACACTCACCACCTAGCACTAATACTCACCACCTGGCACTAACACTCACCACCTGGCACTAACACTCACCACCTGGCACTAACACTCACCACCTGGTACTAACACTCACCACCTGGCACTAACACTCACCACCTGTTAACATTCACCACCTGGCACCAACACTCACCACCCGCACTAACACTCACCACCCAGCACTAATGGTCATCTTCACCATTTGGCTCCGCTGTTTCCTCAGCACACTAAGGGTAATGACCTACAAGCAGGATGTCGTGTGGCGTCAACATGTAATAGCACCACAGATACACCATGCATTATACATACATACTATATACTGTGTATATTCATATGTAGGACAATACTGTCCCTGGGCTTACATCTTTCTCAAATGGTGAGCGAGAGGTCACCTTACTAAGCACAACATCAGGGCAGCTAGCTACCAGCAGCTTTGTCATAAACATGTGAATTGTACCGAGCCCCCGTCACACACACACACACACACACACTTTGTATGTAACTTGCTGACAAAACCTATGTATGAGTCACGATGGCAAGCTTGAACTCCGCGTGCTTCCCTGTTGGTCTCTGTAAACGCTTTTGCGTTTCGCCTTGCACAAGATGCAAGGGGGTGCTCAATAAACTAGCCCCATCGCGAGACAAATGTGAAATCTGAAATCTGCACTCGGGGTTTGTCAGTTAACTCATCACTGGACATGTAACTTAGAGTAGATTCATAGTGTTACAGAACTTTCCTGGAGAGTATTCTTTTCGATCTTACCTGTGTATATACTGTCTATAATTAATAAATACGGAAAAGATAAAGGAGTGCGCACCTCAAATCACTGCCATTTAAGAGTACCCAAATTTAATACATTAATTGGTGTGGGTGATGACCTACAAGCAAGATGTGGTCGGCGTTAACACCCTGAGAATTTTCACGACCGTCTGAGCTGAGATTGTCTTGCCGAGGGTCGACCTTAGAACCACTCCTGTACACCTCAAGGTTTATGGCGCTACAGGTATTGCTAATAATTGTCTTCATTATGATGAACGCTGAATGAAGAAGGGAGATGTTTCACTTTGGCTGCACCTGTATTGTCGATACTTTGATGGGGAGTCGCTTTGTAGAACCTAAAAACGACTCCCCATTATTGTTTTGTTTATATGTATCTCCCCGTTCGTCCTCTTCACCCCAGGATTCACTTCAAGGCTACATAACATGAACGTGGATGTGATAACCCCATCATCCCATACACCTTACAGTAACTCCAAGTCTCTACTACTACACCACGGCGTCCTCATAATCCCCATGTATAAGATAATGGAGCCGTGTCAATAAACCATAAAAACATTAATGATACTCTCAGCACCACCATGTACTATACCAACCCATGTACACACTGGTCGATATCTGCACCCACAGCCTGACACCCTCCTCCAGGTGGCTCTCGTGAAGTCGTGCGCCATGTTGTCAGGTCTATTGGTCTCAAGGAAACCAAGAACAACAGTGGCTGGACTGACTTGTAGCGTTGATTAGCTTCTCTTATACTTCCCCATTGTACTGTAAATGTCGTCCTGGAAAGGGAGATTGGAGGCAAGACTCACTATTAACAGTAAGAAGCCACAGAGCTGTGACGTCACACCACTTGTGGACCAGTTTCGACTGACAATTGTTTGGGGTCCGCCTATCGCACCAGACACAATCTCCTAAAATCAATAAATAGTCCAACTGCAGTGCTGTACTGTTGGAGTATATATTGGCAGACACCAAACGAGTCGAGACGAGTCGAGTCATTTAACTCGAGTCAATTTGACTCGTTTCCGTTCACACAGAAAGAGTCAAGAAGAGCCACGTTTGTCAATATCCTGTTAGTTGTCAAGCGGTAAGGACACACATTTTCTCGCAGCCTTACATACTCTGTTGTGGATTCGTTGGCGTAGGAGTAAGAGGAACCGAGTATGGGTGCATGAACCCAGCACCAAAAGACCAGATTTTGGTGCTTTTAGTAATTTGTTTCCAGACTTGCGAAATCACCCAGACAAATTCTACCGTTTCTTCAGAATAACACTGGGAAACTTTAAGAAGCTGGTTAATATGACAAGAATATCTGTAAAGAAAATGGACACAATCTACAGACGAGCCATTGGAGTTGAAGAAAGAATACCATAATTTTATGGTAACGCTTGTTTTTTATTTGAAACGTTATATTGACAGGTAAGGTAATATTTGAAGGATAATGTTGACAAATTATTATGAGACATTATCTTGAGAAAAAATATTACATCATATAGATAACCAAGAGATACAACACAATGGACTCGCGCTGACTGACGAAAATGGGCCAGGCCGTATTCATGAATCGACTCGACTCAACTTGGCGTGACTCGACTCGACTCGACTCGACCGGTGTGAACGGTTTCTGGAAAAATACAAATAAATTAATGTGAACTGCAATGGCGAGTCGAGATGAGTCATGAATCGTCTTGACTTGATTCGACTCGACTCGTTTGGCGTAAACGCAGACGATGGGTTACTAATTCGAGCCCAACTGTAAATGGCTGTTTTGTAGTTGGGGAACTGAAGGCTGTCGAGTTCAGTGACGGCCACACTATCCCTTATTTACCGTTCTAGATTTTTTTCAGAACGCAAGTTAATGTTCGGGAAGAACAGTGTCGAGATGATCTTTCTGAAGGGCAGTGATACTCCGACTTTTTTTCTCTGTCTGTTCTCAAGCTGCTCTTGTTGGGAACAATAATGTACTATTATCCTCTTCTGGTCTAGCTGAAGTGGAAGGGATGGGAAGAAAGGGAGGGCAGGGCAGGGGAGGGCAGGGTTTATTCGTCTTGATTTTGTTCAGAATGGAGTTGGAGCGTCGTGTCTTTCCCTTAACTCAGCCAGTATTGAAAGCTTTACGTAAGCAAACTTTGTAGTTTTTTGGCTGTGGGACTTGTTCCTCTGATTCTCAGGTATTCTTGTTGTCACAACACAGTTTGGAGTATATGTGATAAGCTTTCAATTTAGATCTTTAGGTAGATTCCCCTGTATCGGTGCTGTCTTCTCTTGTAACAGTTGGGACTGACCTGTAAGTGTGTGTTCTGACTTTTCAGGCCTTATGTCAAGGCTATAGGGAGGAGAGTTACAGTAAATTTGTTCAGGTTAGGTTAGGTTTAGTTAGGTTAGGTTCGGTTAGGTTAGGTTAGGTTAGGTTAGATTATGTTAGGTTAGGTTTTATTAGGCTAGGTTACATTAGATTAGAATAGGTTGGATTAACATTATGGTGTTTAATCAGCAGAGGGGGTGCCTAATCTTGATGAGATCCATATTTCGACTTTCCTCATGGTGGATTTGTTTGATTGAAATTATGAGCAGAGTGAATGATTTATTTACTTATCGATGTGCTTTTGTTGGGTCTTGTGAAACACTTCTTCCACTAACCTCTCGTCACAGGATTTTAGGGTTGTGAAGATCCGTCACCTCACAGCAACCTCTGAGTTGCTGCAGGTTACCTGGTCCTTGGCATTAGTTTTACACTTTCTGGTCCCAAAGTGAACTTTGGGGTAAGTGATGTGGTAATGGGCAGTTGGCCAAGGTGAGTTGTTGACGGTGGAGTAGAAGGGTGCAGACATTCAGACAAAGGTGGCATTATAATGGAGTGGTGAGCAGTGATGTGTTTGATAGGTCACAGACGTGGATGGTGTATGCAGGTAACAAAGCTTGGAGGAGCGGTGATGGACCAAGGTTTGGTCAGACAACTACGAGAGTGAGTGTGTGAGTAATTTAGATATATCCTGTGAATGTTAATTTCCTTCTCACAGCAGTGCCAGGAATGGTCTCTCAGCTTTACGCAATTCAGAGGGCTGAAGTGCTTGTCCTTTGGTAAGTCTTTTGAATTAAAAAGAAAATTAATTTATGTAGAAATCACGAACCGCTTTAGAAAAAACAAACATTAAAAAGGACAACCGGGAGGATGTCCCTCTAGAATTTACCAACATCAAGGATCTTGGCCACGTAACAGAGTCTCAGGACATCAGTTGAGAGACACCCACGAGAGGATGCGTCGCTTGTGAGCTGTGTAGCACCGGATGAGAGTAATATAAGTGTCCAAGTAGGTTTACTCTTCTTTGGTTTACCTCCTCACTGGGGGTACTTTCCACATAAGCTGGGGTAGGACTGTTTTAGGACTATTTCCTCATTTTCTAGCTGGCTTAAGTATGGGGAGCCATCTGGTGGAGGGTGGACAGCTATAAACGGAAAATTGATCCTGGAAATCCCACTTTATAGTCTGGTCTACTGCCCGGCGGCTCAGAACTCTCCTTCCTCACAGCCAAACCGGAGTTGTATCCCAATATGATGCAGTTCAGATATATACCAGCAGAGGGGCGTACAAGGATGGTGTGACGTCACGGATCAGTAAGTTTCTCCTTGAATAGCGTATATTGTTTCCAATTCCCCTTTCGAGAGTGATAGACATAATGGGGAAATATATAATTATAGCTAACTGGTATGATTTGTCAATGGAGCCACCGGCGTTATGGCCTCACTGAATCCAAACATGGAGTGCGACATCACCTGGGCTGCATGACTGTGGGTTCAGCCATAAAATTGGATTTCCAGGATCAATAATCCATTTTTGTGGGACCTATTACCTATAGAGGTGAAACATGTCATTGATATTGATTTACCGGCTCCCCCAATTCAATTATAATATTATATTTCACTTATGTAGCCTTTGTGGTGTGCCAGAACTAACTTAAGTGTGGCATCACCTATCAATTCTCCAGGTCTATTTTTATATTCTGAGTTGTCTTAATTGCTTACCTGTACTTCCTCTAGCACTGTTTGTATACCTGCACTGTCTATGTACGGTGTTTGTATACCTACACTGTCTATGTGTAAAGTACATGATAAATCAATCCATCTATTTAATCTATGTACTCTCTATCTATCTATGGCTCTCTATCTATCTATTCATTCATTTATCTATCTATCTATCTATCTATCTATCTATCTATCTGTCTGTCTGTCTGTCTGTCTGTCTCTATCTGATCTATGTCTATATACTGTATGTGATTGTCTGTTTATTAGGTTGATGTTTGTCTCTGTAATCTGTGTCTGTCCATACGATACTTGTCTGTCCTATTTGCGACAGATTCCAACATAATGATTTACTAAAATGAAAATTGCATATTGAACTAGGTCTTAAGTATTGTATCTTGATTAGTTAATGGAGCTAATGGAGTGATAACTGGGGACAACTGAAAAGTTACCGATCATGTCTTCAATGAATGGACCACATGATCACTGCATGACATCTCACTGCTCATGGAAAGTTACCGTGAGTGATGGAGTTATACAAGACAAATGTAATTAACCCACATTTATAATATTACTGTCAACAATGAGACAGAGGCTATTACATCCCTCGGTCACACCTTCCGAGCTCCGTGAAGAATGAATTAATCCCGAAAAAACCCTATACAGCTATACATATACCTAAACATGTTAAAAACATATGTGTAGACACAAAATGGAGACTGTAGTCCTAGACACAAGTGTCTTACGGGAGAGTATATTATGTACAATGGTCAACTTTGAAGATACTGACTTAAAATAAAAAACAAAAAATATCCTACCCAAATAAAATGGCAGAAATAAATCTCGTTTACTTCTTGTTGAAGAACTCAATAGCTGAAGATTTACAGTCTGTGATAATATCATTATAGAACTGTCATATTTGCAGTTTGAAAATACTGGAAATAAACTACATCAGTATATATATATATATATATATATATATATATATATATATATATATATATATATATATATATATATATATATATATATATATACACACAAGTGATCATGGGCCCTTCGTGCCCGGTGGCGAGTCCGGTGGTACAGTTTACCAAAGCGGGAAAGTTCGAACGCTCATTCTTGGCTAGTGCTCAACCGCCGGCCGGCTGACAGCATACAGGGACATCATTTTCCAGCGTAAATAAAATGGCTGATTAATGCCTTCCTAAAGAAACCATCGACATGGGACCAGGTTTGTTCCACTACGAATTTTTCCACCAAGTTTGATGAAAAACGATTGTGCCGTTTCGGCATGCCCAGAACAGACACACACACACACACAGACACACGTCTATTCCTATAGTATATGAGATAATCATGGTCGTGGTTGTTATAATCATGGTCGTGGTTGTTATAATCATGGTCGTGATTGTTATAATCATGGTCATGGTTGTTATAATCATGGTCGTGGTTGTTATAATCGTGGTCGTGGTTGTTATAATCATGGTCGTGGTTATTATAATCATGGTCGTGGTTGTTATAATTATGGTCGTGGTTGTTATAATCATGGTCGTGGGTGTTATAATCATAGTCGTGGTTGTTATAATCGTCGTCGTGGTTGTTATAATCATGGTCGTGGTTTTATAATCATAGTCGTGGTTGTTATAATCATGGTCGGGTGTTATAATCATAGTCTGGTTGTTATAATCATGGTCGTAGGTGTTTTAATCATGGTCGTGGTTGTTATAATCATAGTCGTGATTGTTATAATCATGGTCGTGGTTGTTATAATCATAGTCGTGGTTGTTATAATCACAGTCGTGGTTATTATAATCATGGTCGTGGTTGTTATAATCATGGTCGCGTGTTATAATCATAGTCGTGGTTGTTATAATCATAGTCGTGGTTGTTATAATCATGGTCGTGGTTGTTATAATCATGGTCGTGGTTGTTATAATCATGGTCGTGGTTGTTATAATCATGGTCGTGGTTGTTATAATTATGGTCGTGGTTGTTATAATCATGTCGGGTGTTATAATCATAGTCGTGGTTGTTATAATCGTCGTCGGTTGTTATAATCATGGTCGTGGTTTTATAATCATAGTCGTGGTTGTTATAATCATGGTCGTGGGTGTTATAATCATAGTCGTGGTTGTTATAATCATGGTCGTAGGTGTTATAATCACGGTCGTGGTTGTTATAATCATAGTCGTGGTTGTTATAATCATGGTCGAGGTGTTATAATTATAGTCGTGGTTGTTATAATCATGGTCGGGTGTTATAATCATAGTCGTGGTTGTTATAATCATAGTCGGTTATAATCATAGTCGTGTGTTATAATCATGATCGGGTGTTATAATCACTGTCGTGGTTGTTATAATCATGGTCGTGGGTGTTATAATCATAGTTGTGGTTGTTATAATCATGGTCGTTGGTGTTATAATCATGGTCCTGGTGGTTATAATCATAGTCGTGGTTGTTATAATCATGGTCGTTGGTGTTATAATCATAGTCCTGGTGGTTATAATCATAGTCGTGGTTGTTATAATCATGGTCGTGGGTGTTATAATCATAGTCGTGGTTGTTATAATCATGGTCGTGGTTGTTATAATCATTGTCGTGGTTATGATCATAGTCGTGGTTGTTATAATCATGGTCATGGTTGTTAAAATCATAGTCGTGGTTGTTATAATCATAGTCGTGGGTGTTATAATCATGGTCGTGGTTGTTATATTCACAGTCGTGGTTGTTACAATCATAGTCGTGGTTGTTATTATCATGGTAGTGGTTGTTATAATCATGGTCGTGGGTGTTATAATCATAGTCGTGGTTGTTATAATCATAGTCGTGGTTGTTATAATCATTGTCGTGGTTATGATCATAGTCGTGGTTGTTATAATCATGGTCATGGTTGTTATAATCATAGTCGTGGTTGTTATAATCATAGTCGTGGTTGTTATAATCATAGTCGTGCTTGAAGCTTCAAAATGGCTTTGGGTCAGTCCACTTCTCGATGACGGGGAGTTCACTCAGTAGTCAAAACGATGAGAATGGCATACTGGGACTTACTGCTTGACACAGTCTCTACCACCTTATGTGGTCGGAGACAGGGAGTGTCATCACCTAGGGGGGGTTGGGTCACTGGGGTCCTTGTAGCTGGGGGTATTCTTCACATCACATATGAAAAAATACGCAGACTGTTGTTCTGTCACATCCTGGACAGTGAACGAATCATTTGCAAAAACTAATGTTCACTTCATCTCACAGGAGTGTTGCTATAATATCAGTAATTATATTATCAATAACTCTGTAATGGTTATTGATATTAAATTTTTTTTACATCATCTTGGATGATAAAATGAGGATCACTCAACATAAAACATCTCACGACGGTATAATCCATGTGCACTAGAAATTTTTTTTTTCAGGAGTACACTTGTTTAACTGTAGACTGTAGACTGAAGATTGGTCCTTTAGACTGGTCTTTTAGACTGGTCCTTTGTAACTTTTTTTTCGTTGTAACAAAACTTCTTTTAAACAGTGAATAACACAGTATTGGGGAGAACAAATTATCTCTACCTTTACCAGCTGTGAAACTGTTAGGTGACTGTTACTGTTGTCTTATGAAGCTGTCATACATGTAACAATCTTCCTGGGTGGTCAAATTCGTAACAATCACTTGAAAAGCCGTTACCTTATATTCTAGACGAACTAAAATATAGATCAAAGTTTATTGAAGAACACTTGTTATTGTTATGGGTCCGGTTGCCTTTCACTGCCACTATATGAACTAGCCCTTAAATTTTGATTCTTCTTTGTAACATATGCTTCTTGGGTTTTCTGTAGTGAAACCTAATTGTCTTCGCCTGCTGCTGCATTTTTGGACATTTTTATGATAGCCAGTAGTTCATCTGCTGTGACAGGGGATAAGAACAGCTCATTTTGCTGTCTGTTTTGCAGGTAGGCTTTAAATTCCTTATGGTGATCAGGGATGCTCTCTGCAAGATTTTTGCCAACATTAATACAATATTCATGAAGTGGTGGCAGTGAGGGAGGGTTCCGTTACAACTGAATCATTTATCATAAAAGCTGAGTGGGGGGCCGAAGGCTGAGTGTTAGAATTTATGACATTCCAGGTTTCCTTACCGCCGCCTGATGCTAACTGGAGCTTATTTGTATAATAGCTACGTCTGGCATTTCTACTCTATTTCTGATACTTCGGTAAGCATCACCGAAAGTTATGAGTCTTTTTGCAAATTTCCTTTGGAGTTTGTGTTTTTCCTTTATGATTGTCTTAATTTCGCTTGTGATATAGGGTTTGGAAATGGATACAGTTTTCACTGACTTAGTCTTGAGCGGGAAGCATTTATCAAAGCAAGCATTGAAGATGCAAGAGAAGTTGCAGCAGTTCACGTTAGGGTTGTCGGAGGCATAGATAAGATCCCAGTTAGCATTCATTAGGTTGTTTTCAAGAAAGGAGCATGTTGTCGGCGCAGTAGTCCCTGTATTGTACTGAGACTCTACTAGACCTCTTAGGTTTTGTGGATGTTTTATACATGGCAAAAACTGGGAAGTGATCTGAAATATTGTTATAAATACTTCCACTTGCTAGACTATTAGGAGTGTTGTTAGTCCAGATATGACCTATCACAGTGGCAGAGGTGGCAGTTACTCTAGTGGGTTTGGTTATAGTGTTGAAGAAGAGCTTAGTATGACAGGAAGCAAGAAGGTTTAATACTGAGGTGTCGGTTTCTGATTTTAATAGATCAAGGTTGAAATATCCTGTAATGTAGCAAAGTTTCCTCTCTGAACTTATGATAGAGATAAGCTCAGAAAATTTATCAAGAAAATTTCTTACATTAGTGTGGGGTCTTCTGTATATTACTCCTACTCGGATATTTCGTGTGTCGTTACGTAATTCAGTGAAAACACTCTCCATGTACTCCTCCTGAACCTTTAAATCTTCTCTAAAAGAAGTGTTATACTTGATATCAACATATAGGGCGACACCACCACAACTTTTGAACCGTTTGAGCTACAAATTTGTGTGATATATAAATTTCTACTAATTTGGGGTTGAGAAACCATTTCTGGTATTACTTTTGTGATAGGAGTTATTTAAAAGGACATTTAAAGGTCAATTCCAAGATAGCTCTTATTGGCTATATCAGAAAATCTTGATGCATCAAACTTATCTTGGAGTACATCTTAACATTTGAATTCATTGAGGACAAACTTTATAATGTATGACTTTTTTAGTATTTTCAGGTTATATTATTGATTACAATGAGAGATAGTCGAATCAAAATGATCAGTATGGATACACGTGATTGGAACATATGTTTTATATGTCGGTCAGATACAATTGAAGCAGTCATAGATCCTGCATCATCTATAAAATTACGTGGCCAACCCAAGAAACTTGAAGCATGTTACCAAGAACTTTTGGACAATATCTCAGAGCTCTATGAGTTAGGTGAGTTACCTAGCTTCGTAGTACTAGATGACATTGGTGGCAGGGGAGGTAGTGCAAGCAATATAGTAGACCTTATGAAAACTAACCATGCAGTGTGGTACAAAATTTTCAGAAGTACCGTCAACAAACCGAAGGTGGAGCAGGCCACGGGTAAAGTAGAGAAAAGGAATAAGGACCAAGGAAGCCCAATGAATACACGGCAGATGAGCTCTGGCAGAGTTTGTGTCACACAGAAGTCCAGGTTACATCAACTGAAGGCAAGGACTCTTCTGCAACAAAATGCTTCTTTTGTAAAGAGTCTGGAGACAAGAAGGACGTGAGAAAAGCTTCCACTCTTGGCCTAAACCAGAGAGTCAATGATGCTCCAAGGAAAATCGGTGATGTGAAACTTCAGGGCAAACTGATTGCGATAGATGTTGTATACCATCGTGCATGCCTAAGTAGACTTTATAGAAAGGCAGATGCAGTTGATCATGATTCAAATGAAAGCTATGCTGCCAAAGTAATAAAAGCTCAAGCTTTCAATGAGCTTCTTGATTACATTGAAGACAACCGTGGATCTGGTGCTGTTCTGAGTATGGCTAAATTGACAGCACTTTATGATAAGCGTTTCGTATCTCTTGGTTGTCACCATAGTCATGGTCATACAACTCGACTTCGCCAAGATATTGTCAGCATGCTCCCTGACATTAAGGCGATAAAAAAGTCATATGGCTGCTGGGAGCTGGTGTTTAATGAAGATCTTAGTCAAGTAGTTGGGGAGATGAAGGACATAACCTTAACAGACATGAGAATTTGGGCTCAGGCAGCCAAGATTCTATGACGAGATATCCCAGAGAAAAAGCAGGTGTTTTCAAACTCTTTCTCAAGCACCTCAGAAGCTGACTCCGTTGTTCCCACACTGAGATCTTTCATACATATACTGTCAGATGCTCTGCATGTGGCTGCAGCTGCCTATGATGGTCATCGTCAGATGATCATCCGCACGAGTAATAGTGACGTGGTCGTGTGGCTGTGTGGACAGTTTCAACTGTGCGACAGAGAATTTATCAACTCTGGGTTTCACTCGGGGTTGGCCGCAACTTCAGGTATTCTGTTTTACATGTTGTTCGTAATAAAAATATTAGCAATATCTCTGAAATGCAATTCAACAGTGATGGGTTGCTGATATTTTTGTGATGCTTTAATACTTCATTTATTGTATCTTCAGGTACTTTCCAGCTCATCAAATTGCACGCAGTCTTGGGCTTTCCAAGTCGATGGCTCTGCCGGTTTTTCATGCACTCACTGGTTGCGACACCGTATCTGCGTTTTATGTCAAAGGCAAGAATTCTGCATGGTCGGGGTGGCAATCTCTCCCAGGACTCACCCTTCCGCTCCAACTGATGTCCTGCTCCAAGCCAACATTGGAGATGATTGAACGGCACACCCCCGTCCTCCATCAATTTGTGATGCAGCTCTATGGTGCTGTGGATGAGGACGTAACAACAGTGGATGCTGCGCGCTCGCATCTCTTCTTCCACAAGGGTCGGGACTTTGATCATATGCCTCCTAGCAGTGACGCACTACACCAGCACATCCGCAGAGCTACCTATCAGGTATAAGTTCTCAATAATGAAAATCTTTGGAGCCATGTATTTTTTTATTACTATGATTTTGTTCATTAGATTTAAAAGATTTAAAATCTGTAGCTACAGTACTTATATCATATCACAAAACTTGTGTTCTGTTTCAGAGTGGACAAGTGTGGGGAAATTCTCTTCAGAAAGATCCTCAACCAGTATCTCCCACTGAATGGGGATGGGAACAGGAGACCCTGGACACTGTCCCTGTACCAGTTTATATCACAATACCTACCATCTCGAGGAAGATACCGGAGCTTTCCATCTGTTGCTGTTCCAGTGAATGTAAACCCCCATGTACATGCTGCATGAATGAGCAGCCCTGTACAACACTCTGTGGATGTAAGGGTGGCTGTTCACACACAGTGGACTTGTGAGGTCAGAACAGCAAGAACTATATGTACTTATGAATGTTTTGAAATCTGCATTGTGTGCACTCTCAAATAAAAGTTACCAATGATTATTGTTAATGTGGTGTTTTTATCTCAGCTGTGACCTCAGAAAACGCGCATTACAAGAGTTTAAATGCCATCAGCATATGTTTAATGCATCACGTTTTCTTTAATATAGTGGCAACTATCCTGGAATTCACTTTTAAATCATCTCCTATCACACATGCAGTGCCAGAAATGATTTTCTCAACCCCAAATTAGAAGACATTGATATATCACACAAGTTTGTAGCTCAAATGGTTCGAAAGTTGTAAATTATGCCTACATTCAAGATGGTAGCCAGTGGCCATCTTGGATTTTAGGGTTAAAATGGCCACCAATTGTCAAAATAACCCAAAAATGGATTCCTGGCCCTAAAATTAGCCAGGTTCAACTAATCACACCTGTTTCTAGGTGAAATGGTTTAAAAGTTAGAAATTGCCTTCTTTCCAGTGCTAATTAGCATAATTTATGCTAATTAGTGGGTTCTAAGCACAGAGAAAAAGTGTCTCGTTGGATAAATTTTTTCATCTTGCCCCAAAGAACACTTATGCCAAGAGGGACCTTTGCACCATGAAATGCAGTGATCACACTATTTTTAGCCCTTACAGAGAGAAACACAATTAATCGGTGGCCAGTCAAAGTGTAAAGTTAATCTTCCCTCAGAACACGTTAGCATGGATAAATAAATAAAAAATGTATTTCCTTTCTGTTTCTAAGACCTACTCATGCATTTGTTTTAGTTAAGAACATAATAGAATATATATATATATATATATATATATATATATATATATATATATATATATATATATATATATATATATATATATACACACTAGCAGAAACGCCGCCCTCCAGGCAACTCTTTCTCTAGGACTACCTACCTGCCTACCTACCTACCTTGTTAGAATGGACAGCCTAGAAAAGTTAGAGATCAAAGAAAAGTAAGCTGTAATGAAAGAGAGCATAAAAATAAAATTAGCTATAATACGTGGGATGGGATACAACTTTTCAACCTCTGTGTGGTGTAACGGATGGAGGTCAGAGAAAAGTAAGCCATAATGAAAGAGAACCTAAGGATCAAAATTGCTATAAATCATAGGAGGGAGTATGACTTTTCTACGTGTGTGCGTCAGGGCTGACAGTTTGTCTCTCTCTTTCTCTCGTTCTCTCAGGCGTGTCAGGTCGGGTCGGGTCGGTTTGGGTGTGTCGGATAGGGTTGGTTGGAGTTTTTTTTTTTGAGATCCCCACATGACACTTGCTATCCATGCCAAGTTTGGTCCAGATCGGTAAAAGTAGTTTCCGAGATTCTCGTGCGGACACACAGACAGACAGACTTCTTTGTTTTATATATATATATATATATATATATATATATATATATATATATATATATATATATATATATATATATATATATATATATATATATATAGATATACTGTATATATATATATGTGATAGAATTAAAATATGAAATTGGATCTTCGAGCAGGCCACTACTCGCTTGCACGAGATATTCCACCAATGAGCGTTGACCAGTGAGGTTAACAAGCGCCGTGCCTCGAGGCTCGCTATCGCTCGACAGTGTGTTGATAAGGAGGAGGAATTTTATGGAAGATTAGTGTTCACCGACGAGAAAAACTTTTCGTCCAATAACCTTGGCCGTATCCATGTGTGGCGCAACCTGTGACGTGGTTAATTTTAGTCTACTGTATATCAAATTACTTTATGAAATCACTCAAATCTTGCAGTAAATAACAAATCATAATTTGACATGACAGTGAATATTATATCAGAGTGATAAAGTCTACATTATATTACAGAGATATGATTGGCGCAATATCTATGAAGAACAATGGAACGACCGAGTGAGGGTGAATGTATGTGGATGACTTGCCAAGGCGTCAAGGATGACACAGAGATTCAGGGACAGTTTAGTGCCAAAAGATGCGTTAACATCCTTAAAGAATTTTTTCCTCCTCTCTCCCCACCAAAGGGATTTTCCCTTCCCTCCTGATCCCATAATATTGGTCCAGGATCGCTGTCACGTCCTCACTGCTAGGCTGGTTCATCAGTGGTTCCTCACACAGAAGAACCTCCACCTATTGGACAGGCTTAGCAAAGGGGCAGACATGAACCCGATCGAAAATCTTTGAGGTTCAAGTGTGAACACCTGGGAGCTGATGGCTCACACGGACCTCGTTCGGAACCGCGCCGGGAACTTGAGGTCAAGATTGCAGGCCGTGTAGAGGCGGGAGGCTGGACAGGCTACTAAATATAGGGAAAACAAATAAATGTTTTTAAATATCCTCTTCAAAATGGGTGGTGGTAGGATTAATAACGAAGGCAAAATGTATAAGTCTGTACTATGCTTTTCTACTCCAAATATATAATTAACTATACACAATCCACTCGGGGATACCACTTTGAAAAAAATATATAAGTAATGGAATTGAATAGTATTATATAAATATAATTAAAATATATATTATTTTGCTACACAAATTTTCGTTCAGTAATGAGACGTTCATTTGGTGTCAAAATATGGTGAAATTGTATTGGATCAGGTTAAGATTACTTGGTTGCGTTCGCGATCCGTTGTTGCTGTGAAACACACCCAGTGGAGTGATGAAGGATGTCTGATAAAAGTGTTTGTATTGGGAAATAACACAATGTTGCTGTTATTTACGAAACTATGCCTATGTTACGGTTAGTCATTTCGATATCCTAAATAGCCTTAATAGATTGTAGATATTAAATGTTAAACCTCTTCCTTATATAGTGTGACTTTAAGGTTAGGCTGTGATGGTGGTACTAACCTTACACTCAAGACAACCCTATTCGCCTGTGCTTATCCTAGTTTGTATTGGGCCTTACTCTTCTGAACTAGACCTTCATTTCACAGTAGTCCAGTCAAATTAGCTCAAAAATAGGCGAAAAAAATATATTCTGATGAAATTTTGCATACATACTCCTGAAGGCTATAGAAATCAAGATCAAGAGAATTCCCCTCCATCCGAGGGGATCATCTTTCCTTTTTTGGCCCAAAGCTCCCCCTTTTTTGGCCCCAAACGTCCCCCAAGAAGGAGGTAACGATTACCTTTTCGCATTTTTCGGCTAAACTATGCATCTAAAGATAATATTTTATAGAAACATAATTACTGGGAATATAATTGTAAATAAGGTTATTTCTATTAAATTTTCCCATAGGTGTTATAGTTTTTGTGTAATCCACATCTGAATTCGGGAGAAAGTTCGCATGTAGTGAAAAATTGATACTCGCGCAAGGTTTTCGGCAAATAACACAAAAACACCTAGTTTTTCATTAAAAATGTATATAATTGAAAATATAGAGCAGAGAATTTTCTATTCGAATAAATAATAATTAAATTTCTATGAAAAAAACTGAAGCTTTCCCTCATTCACTCAAATATTTTTCTTTTCCAGGTATGGGTTTGAAAACTGCTGTGACCCGAGTGAAACTTCTTGGCATACAATCACTCACGGAAGAGGCTTCACAGAGAGTGTTTTGAAAAAATGGATCTTTGGTTTACCAGTAGCTCACCACGTATGCGAGAATGTGGAAGAGCTTTGTGGGATTCAAACCAGCAGTAGTTTTCAGCATATCGAATTGAGAGGCTCGAGGATTACGAAGGATGAAGAGGATCTTCAGAAGTTTGTTGCACGGCTTCAGCAGCAGTCTCCATTCATCACTACAGAAGACCTCGTTTCGTTGTCCAGTGGCCTGGTTGCAACTGAAAACATAAACTGCTACAAAGCTTTAGATGTTGGCAAGTAATTGATGGATGGAGCCTTTAGAGGCAAAGACACTTTTGGGGATATGAAGGTAAAACACACCAAAAGAGTGAAGCCAATTTATTACATGAATATAATTGTCAACGACGCTGATGATATTATAGAGGTTGACACCACTCGGTTATTTCAAAGAATAATATGCCATGTAAAACTGCGGCAAGACTTGGTGATCTGTTTCAGTCGTGAGTTGGCTTCATTCCCGCTCTCCATATTTGACGAAACAGGTTTGATGAGAAAGACGAAGAAATCGTCTTTGTATGACATTTTCAACACTGTAGAAGAACGAGTAGTTGAATTATCAGGATGCAAATAAATCATTGATGGAGGAAATTTAATCCACCGTGTAGCTTGGCCAAAGCAAGTCACAGTTCCGGCCGTTCATGCTGCTTATGTCCAGTTCATTAGAAAACGTTATGGTGAAGATGTAACTGTACTATTTTATGGTTATTCAACAAATGAAATTAGTACAAAGAGCATCGAGCGTGAAAAAAGACTTTTGAAACGAACTTAGCTGAAATCTTGTTCGATGAGAATACAGCTCTAACTGCACCTAAGGAAAAAATCTTGAGTAATCTAAAAAACAAAGAGCGTCTAATTATACAAATGAAACGGACGGAGATTTGAGAAAGAAGGCATGAGACACGTATTGCCACAGAGATGCTGATGTACTAATTGTTCAAAGTGCTATAAATGGATTTTATCAGCATAACTCCATTGTTGTAGTTGGACAGGATGTAGATCTTCTAACTCTCCTTATTACTCTTACTCCAGAAGACAGGGATATTATGTTTTTAAAAGAAGCCCACGGAAACCTTAGGGCAAGATTTTATAGTTCTTGAGATTTACAGCGCTCAAATATTCTAAAGAACTGCAAAGAATCAGTTTTGGTAGCTCATGCTTTAAGTGGTTGCGACACAACGTCCTCATTTTATGGGTCTGGAAAAATGAAAACTATTAATCTCCTGAACAAAGATGACTCTCTGCAAGAAATGGTATCAGTTTTCAACAATCCTCAATCGACTCATGATGAAGTTGCAGCAGCTGGAGAGCGTTTCATCCTCACTCTGTATAAAGACCCACAACTGAAACAAATCTCAATCATTACAAATTTCACTCTTTTAACACGACTATCAGTCATTCAAATAATGCTGTGTTATTATCAAGTCTTCCGCCCATTTCTGCAGCAGCTAGGCAACTTTCTTATCGTGTCTTTCACCAAGTTCAGACTTGGCGAGGAGAAAAACTTCAGCCTGAGTTGTGGGGCTGGAAAAAATTCTACAATTCTCTGTCACCTGTCTACACAACTGACGCACCAGCCCCCGCAAATATTTTGAAACTTATTTCATGTTGCTGCAAATCTGAGTGCAGGATTACCCTGGATTACCATGTTCTATAATGTGCAGTAATTGTCATGGCCAAAGATGTCTGAATTCCGAAACTGCAGATGATCCCACTGATGACCTTATTCTGACTAATGAAGAAAACTTTTCAAGTACCTAATAGCATCATCTTAATCTAGAGAAACGTGGGATAAGCCTAATTGGGAAATCACTATTAAAAAACGCGCCAACAACTCTACCTCAAAGGTAGTGTGGAAATGAGTTTGTGTTTCAAATTTATTGAATGAGTCGGTAAAAGCTTTGAAACTGTTTTAAGGAAATAGATTTCACTGAACCTATAGAGAATTTTGCGCTTTCATTTCAAATATATGCATTTTCAACGAAAACTAGGCGTTTTTGAGTTATTTGCTGAAAACCTTGCGCCAGTATAAATTTTTTTCACTACACGCGAAAAGTTTTCCCCGAATTCTAGCAATGATTACACGAAAACAATAACACCCAGAGGAAAAACTAATAGATTAAATCTTGTTAAAATTTTATTTATAGTATTTTTTGTGTCTATAAAATATTATCGTTTGATGCATATTTTAGCCAGAAAATGTAAACACGTAAGCGGAACCCTCTTTTGGGAGGAGCATTTGGGGCCAAAAAAGGAGGATGCTCCCCCCAGACGGAGTGGAACTTTTTTATCTTGATTTCTATAACATCCAGGAGTATATACGCAAAATTTCATCTTAATAAAGAAATTTTTACACCCAAAATCCTAATTTATTGGTCATATAAAAAACTCAGGGAAACGGAAATCCTAATTGGCTTGTTGGCTGACTGTGACTCAATGATGCTGTATGTTAACCATATAAAATATATTTTTTGCCATTTCTACCCTGGAACTTATTCCTCAATAATATTTAATTTTACTTGTGTAGTGTATTGAAAGTGGCTTCATTCATTCCCGTAATTGCTGTTAATTTTTAATTCATTAAAATCTTACAATAGAAATAATGAAACATTTTAAGTAATTTGTTCACCCAAAACGTCATGTTCTAAGCCTCCTCCTCCTCCCACCTCCCACAAAAAAATTACAACCTTAAATATCTGATATACTGAACTATCAACACGTCCAGTACTACCCAGTAAAACCCTGCCGTAATTTACGCTTTCAGAATAATACTGAAATCCATCGAGTCTGTGGCGAGTTACCGAGTGGATACGAAATTTATCACTGATAGACGGACATACGGACTGAGGGACGGGTGTACACACGGACGGACTGACGAACGAACGGACAGCAGCATTGATATATATTCCCCCCTCCCCCCAACACTTTCGGTCCAGGAGGAATACTGAGAGAAATAAATTTAACGCCGATCAACAAGAAACGGCGCTCCCAATAAAACAACCGAATGACTTTTTATCTTCATAACACTTAGGAAAATTGGTGTTTTATGGAAACTTAGGAAAACAAGGCATTCCTAAAAATTACATCGAATAATACTTTGATGTTCTTGAAACACGAGGAGGTCGTCTAATGCTCCCGAGGTGTAAGGACGCTCCTGAGGCATGAGCGTCAGGACGCTCCCACACATTTAAAACGGGAGGAGAAACCCAACTGATGCTGCTGAGCTGTGACAGTCAACACTGAAAATTTCAAGACCAAATGATTCTCTACCCAAAAGGACCATAACCCTAATCGCCCCTGAGGCCCATTAAAATTGGGATCCATTGGAATTAGTATTTACTGGGATTGGGACCTGTTCTTACTAAGCTCCAATCCCAATGGTTAGATTAGGTTGTTAGCAGTTAGGGCTGGAACCTGTATGGCGAATCAACAGCTGATAGAGAGCACATGACGCATCCAAAATATGAAGCAGATCAGCTAATAGCCTGTAAAGCACGATAATAAAACCATGACAGCATGGTGACGGTAAATTTATCTCAGTGTAGCACGAGCTTTCCAAGAGAGATACGGATGCCTCTAAAACAGGTGAATGTGATCACTGTACCCACGTGAATATAAAAGGTGAGAGGATCTGACGTTGGGGGGGGGGAAGGACTCCGTTACCCTCATAGACGGCATGAGGGACGGGAGACTTCATATAGACAGCAACGGGACCACAGGCGACTACAAAAACGGTGTATGGATAAGGAGTGGGTCCGATGTCAGCGTGAACGAGTGGGGGCATCAAGTTGACTCAATGATAAGGGAAGGACACCGACGTCCTCAAAGCTGGAGGAGAAAGGCGTGACGTTCATTTAAAACTGTTGTGGGGTGTGAAGGACTCCAGACTTTGCTGATGAACAAAAGAGGAGACGTTTCAACTCACTTACCTGGAAAAAAGAAAAGGAAAAATCCAGTTGAGAATACCTGCCGTCTATCCCACATACACGCATACACCTATATGTTTATTCACACTTAACTTACAGGAACAACTAAGGCAGAACCAATGATCTTAAGCATTAGTTTATGCCAAATGGATGACTAAGAAAATTTGTTCAATATGTCAAGAACACAACATTAGTATTATTAGTAGTTACCTTGTGCTGGTGGTAGAGGAAGCCCAGCCATACAGGGTCACCTCCTGGCACCCCTTGGCACTTGACGAAACCTTGCTGTACTCCATGACACACTGTACTCTTTGTGATAGTTCAAGATACTTTGCTACACTTTACGACATTAATGACACTTTCCGACACTTTACGAGACTTTAAAATATTAATGGCACTTTAATGACACTTTACAACATCAATGGCACTTTACGACACTTCGAGAGGCTTCACAGCACTATTCTATGCTGCTTGGACACTTTATTATTATTTTTGACTTTAGAACACTGACACTTTAGGACACTTCATAACACTTTACAATATCAATGGCACTTTACGACACTTCGAGAGACTTCACAGCACTATTCTATGCTGCTTGGACACTTTATAATTATTTTTGACTTCAGAACACTGACACTTTAGGACACTTCATGACACTTTAGGACACTTCATAACACTTTAGGACACTTCATGACACTTTAGGACACTTAGACACCTTAGGACACTTTCTAACACTCTAGGGCACTTCATGACACTTTAGAACACTTTGACATTGGGACAATTTGACACTTTATGATACTTTGACAATTTCGGACACTTTGACACCTTAGGGCACTTCAAGGCCTTTTAGAATAATTCATCACACTTTAGAACACTTCATGACACTTTAAGATACTTTAAGACACGTTGAAATTTTAGGACGCTTTAATACTTTAGGACACTTTGACACCTTTCATGACACCTCTGAGACTTTATAGCACTCTTTCATTGTACACCTCGTCTTACAACATTATACGACACTTACTCGACTTAATGGCACTTTATAAGGCCTACTGGTACTTAAAAGCGCTGTATACTTTTTTTATATTATATGAATCTGTGTGACATAACGTGACACTGTATGGCACTCTAACACTTTACGACACCTTATACCATTATCGTGACACATTTGGTGTTTTTGGCGCCCACAACTACTTTGTGGCACTTATAAGTGTTCAAGACACAAACAGTTCATATCACTTATAAAACTTCATAACACCAACAATTAAAACACTTAAAACATTTACGTTACTTACGAACACGTTATGATACATGTGATTACTTAACAATACTTATAAAAATTTTATTGCACTTAAAATCACTTTTTTGAAACTTACGACCACTTTGAGTCACTTACAGTATATGTAGTTATTTTACGCCAGTTATAAACACTTAGTGACACTTGATACGCTACATGACACTTACAAACACTTTACTACACTGACGAAGAAAACTTTAATATACTTTGAAGTCCTAGTCAATTTCAGTCTCTTCACCGGCTATTTGTTTGTTATTAGCCGTCGTGTACTTCCTTACCGGCACTAAGGCAGAGACAGCACTACGTATGTCTTCGTCTTGTCTTGTTAGAGGCCTCTGTTGACATTCTCATAAACCCGAAACCGCGAGACGAGGCAGATTCAACACTTGACGAAACTGACAAACCTCGTCCCAGTGCTCTAACGGACTGAGTTTGATCGTGTTTAACTCATTCGGTGCAAATGAGCAATGGAGTGTTTCGAAGCTCCAACATCATGTTATATATTCTATAATGTTCGTAACTAAAACAAATGCATGGATGGGTTTTGGAAACGTTTCCATTTTCTGTTAAGTCAAAGGTAACATAATAATAATAATAATAATAATAATAATGATAAAAATAATATATATTAATAGGTTATCCACACATTTTATTACCTAAGTATTACAAAAGTATCTACCCTACTACTACTACGACTTCTACTACTCTCAGCGTCGCAATTGAGAATAATGCAGTAGGGTGAAGCGTCAGTGTTGCCATCAAGTGATATCGCGAGAAGCGAACCAGGATCATCCCAATTGAATTTAGTCTCTGAGGGAGCGACGCAGACCTGCCACTGTCTCTCTCGTTTGTTTCTTACGTGTTTATTCTGCAGTTGTCTCTGAGCATTTTGTCATCTGCTCGAGTACAAAACAAAACACAACACATCACAACTCATCACAACACAACAAATCACAACCCAACAGATCACAACACGTCACAACCCGGCACTTCCCAACACTCCACTACACTACACTACACTACACTCGTGCTCACTGACAGTAATATAAGTTGCTACAAGTACTTCACCACCTGCATGCTTTTCTTTACTACCAAGGTACTTTGTTCTTAAGTAGTAGGTGTGTAGTGGATATGTAGTGATAATTATGCATTTGTTAAACAGTAGCTGTGTAGTAGTAGTTATGAAGGTGTTGGTTATGAAGTTTTTATTTGGGTAACAGTTCCCTAGTGGCAGTGAGGAAGGTGTTACGTATCTGAGGCAGCAGTGTACACTCAGAGGACCTCCAAGTTAATGGTAAAGTCTTAAATACGAGCTCCAGAAAAAACTCTGCTCCAGTTTTAACTAATTTTAGAATGAGACAAAGTTATATTTAGTGGTGTTGCTCAGTAATAGATAGCTAGACATTACCACAGGGGAAGACGAGATCACCTGAAGAATAGCCCCGAGCTTATTTCACCTGAATATTAACAACCCAAACGCTAACCTAACCTAACATAATGCTTCTCACCCAGACGCCCAATAGACCACATTTTGTTTGTCTGTTGGTTTAGTCAGAGTCATTTGGTCGTTGGAGATCCGTCTGTTCCGAGGTTCTCTGTGTGGTTCACGAGCAGATGTTCAAACCCTCATTAGTTTGGTAGGTCTGTCATGGCTCATCGAATCTGTTAATTAGAACCACCAAAGTTCCTATTGCTTCCCGAGGGTCACAGGTCTACTGTTACTAGACCTATGTAAGGAACCTTGTAGGCCTAAGCCTAACCGAACCAAACCTAACGCTTTTCTAACGCTTGCCTAACTTTAACCTAACCTAACCCAACAGGTTGCAATAAGGTAATTAATCTTCACGTGAAATAAGCTAGGGGCATATCTTCAGGTGATCCGAAAGACAAGATGAGAATGTTGATACAATGTTTACCAGGATGACGGAGATAGGAGAGTGTTGTGGTGTATACTGTGTCGCCTCTAAGTGATGAGAGTGTATCTTACTGGAGGAGTTGAATGGGGACTAACTTTGGTGCCAGTATGTGATGTAATGGATTGAAAGTCCACATTAAAACCCACAAACACATGTCAGAATTAGGTTGTTTAGATGTTGTGAGGGATTCTCTTTTGATGTTGATACTAGAGGGAGGATTCAGTGTGATACCATCTTGTACTGACCACTAGAAGGTGTCACTGAACATCGACACCCACTCACTCTCACTCAGGCAGCTCCCTAGGTCTGTTGAGTCCCTTGACCGCAGCAACAGTCCTCCTCCAACACCTCGAACTTCTCCAGTATTTCAACAGTAACTTCTCCAACATTTCCACCTTCTCCAACATTTCCAACGTCTCCAGCACCTTCAACTTCTCTAACTACTCCAGCACCTTTAACTTCTCCAACTTCTCCAAGACCTCCAACTTCTCCAGCACCTCCAACTTCTCTAACTACTCCAGCACCTTTAACTTCTCCAACTTCTCCAGCACCTCCAACACCTCCAACTTCTCCAGCACCTCCAAGGCCAGTATCACACACATAAGCACATGTTTTTATTTTGAAGTCGATGGTATAAGTCTTAATTAAAGTTTCAATTCTGATCTAACACGAAACTAACCTAACCTAACCTAAACTAACCCAGCCAAATCCAACCCACCTTAACTATCACAGGCACAGCCGCGCAAACATTTTCCTGTATATAAAAACAGCAACCCTATAATAGGGAAACACTCGCCGTTTAACCATCACAGCGGACACACACTATAGTTGACGTAAATGAATACTGACATCAAACTATTGCACTGAATAGTTCATCACCAACCATTAATTACATCAATGTCAAACGAGGGCTGGAGGGTAACGCTCCCTATGTGACGCTCCCTGTGTGTGTGACGCTCTGTGTGTGACACTCTCTGTATGTGTGATGCTCTGTGTGTGACAACCTTTGTGTGTGTGTGTGTGTGCTTATAATGCTCCATGTGTGTATGTGACACTTCCTTTGTTTGTAACGATTCCTGCGTGTGATGCGCTGTGTACCGTACATGTCAGTGACGCTCCCAGAGTATATGGGGCTCCTTTTGTGACGCTCCTTAAGTGATGCTTCTTGTGTGACGCTCCGTGTGTGTGTGTGTGTGTGTGAGACGCTCCTTATGTGATGCTTCTTGTAAACTAAAATAAATAATAATATCAAACGGTTTATTAATAGAGTTGCAGCCGGTGGCTGAAAATATACAAACTTACATTTGATTTAGACATAATGATATGCGTTGAATACATTTACAGGGCTGTACAGTACATAAATCAGGAGCTGTTTATTATTTTAACAATAGATGGGATGGTGCTATTCTTATATCTATTAGTGTAGGCTCTTATGGGCTGAATTTTGTTGTAGTGGCAGACTGCGCGAGGTGGGTGGGGGACTTCCGGTGGCAGGAGGTTGCGATGACGAGGATGGTGCAGTAGTCCACTGCCAAACCTTGCTAGTGCTTGGTGGTGGAGGTCACTGAGGGATGGAATTTCCAGGGTGGAGAGAGCTTTGTTGTAGCCGGAGTAGTCTGCGCCGAGCATGATTCTGCAGGCCCTTTTCTGTACCTTCTCTAGCTGGCGTTGTTGGGTAGAGTTGAGAGAAGACGACCAGGCTGGTGACGCATGCGTTAGTTTGGGGAGAATAAAGGTGTTGTAGATAGTCGTCAGCTCTGGCGTGGGTGCCCCAAGTGACCTAAGTCTTGGTAGCATGTAGAATCGGTATGAGGCTGCCTTGATTGTGTTTTTACATGGGCCTTCCAGTCCAGTTTGTGGTCTATGGTAACACCCAGGAGTTTGGCAGACTGCACTAACTGGAGAGGATGAGCAACCACTGTGACTGCTGGAGCTTGCACTGGAGTGGTGGCGGTATTGATGTGCATGACTACGGTTTTGGTGTGGTTGATGGTGACCTTGTTCTCCATAGTCCATGCCTGTAGCCTGTCCAGGGTGCCTTGTAGCGATGAGTAGTCCGATGAGGTGTTGTTCACTGTAAGCCCCACAGTGCAGTCATCCACGTACTTCCACCTGTGAGGAGTGTCCGATAGAGCGTCGTTGATCAGGATCAGGAAGCACAGTGGTCCAATCTTGGTCCCCTGGGGAACACCGCAAGTGAGGTGTTGGAATGTGGAGACAGAACCCTGGTACCTGACTGCCTGGCGACGTTCACTCAAGAAATCAGTGAGCCATGAGACCAGGTTGGTGGGCAGCCCTAGTGCAATGGCCTTGTTGATAACAGTGCAGTGATCAACAAGGTCAAAAGCCTTCTTGAAGTCAACAAGGGCAACGGTCAGTGATGTCTTACGTTTCTGCAAGTTTTTGTGCAGGAAATCCAGGAAACTAACTAAGCAGTGTGATGTAGAGGAAGTCCTCATATTGCCAAATTGCTGTGGATCAATTGACTGATAAATTCTAACAAATGCCCACTCAAAAACAAAGTCTTCACAGAGCAGACTTGGTATGGGGGTAATGGCAACTGGCCTGAAGTCGTTTGGGGACTGTGGGGGGGTGACCTTGGGGACAGGGGTGACAAATGCAGTTTTCCATTCATTAGGGCATTTGCTTTGTCTGAGGGATGCATTAATAACAGAACAGTGGGGGGTGGCAAGTTCGACTGCAAACTCCTTGTAAATTTTGATTGGGAGGTCAATTGGGATTGTGGAGCGTTTGGATTTAAATTTCAGGAGTTTGTTGGCGATTTCAAATGGATGAACATTGGCAGGGGGGGAGGGGGGAGGTAAGTAGGCCGGGAGGAGAGTGAGGTCAAGATTGTGTAGGGTATGACATTTAATAGCAAAGTGGTTATTGTGTGATATGGACACGTAGTACCTTAAGCTGTGTATTATTATATTACTCTTATATTACCCTATTAATTATGTATAGTAAAGTATTACAGAACATGTATTAATTCTATGTAATATTCCCATTTATTATGCACCATGTATATAAATTATCATATTTATATTTTATGTATTCAGCTTGTGAATGCTGGCATCTGTACATGCAAGCGCGCAGTAATACATAGAGTGAAGACTGCCAGTCCTTGTGGTGTGGAAGCGAGCTTCTTGGTCCCTCTGTATATATATCTCCCGTACGAGAATAAGAACCTACTTTTAAGATAACATGTGTTTGTGTATACCCTCAGTAGTATAGAACATTTTGTGGGTATTCAAGACGAACACAGAGTTATTAATTATCTCAGCTACCTCCTCACTAGGTAAATGTGAGATGAAAGGAAGCATAGGAGTCTGACGGTTAAGACCACAGAGTTCTTTTACCTTTGAGTACCACTGACCAATGCCGACCTCCTTGAGGCCGTGCACTTTCCTGGGATAATAAGACTTCTTGGCTGACTTGATTTCCCTGATGACTTGGTTACGTAGACTTTTGTACAGGCGGTTGTTGGTGTAGTATGCCTTGTTGGGCTGCTCAATTAGTCTTTTGATACGGGGTGTAATCCACGGGACATCATCTGGCTGGATCCTTAGTGTCTTGGCTGGAAAGAAGTGGTGGTAGGCTTTGGTGACAGTGTCCAGGTAATTATCCCACTTGTTCTGCACATCGTCTAACGTGATCACTTCAGTCCAGGGATACCGGGTCACCCATTGTCCGAAACGCCGCATGGCAGAGTCTGGGGTAGGTCGGTAAGTCCTGGTGACAACTGGCGGTCGTGAGATGGTAGGTGTAGGTAACCACAGTAGAGACAGGTGGGGGCTGCGTCCCATGGGAGGCAGCGGCTGGGGGGGAAGGTAGTGGTTGCCGAGATCAGTCATGATGAGGTCCAGGGTGGCATTCCCAAGTGTTGGAAAGTCAATTATTTGTGCATGGTGGAGGTGTTGGGTGATGTTACTGTGTGATGCTCCGTGTGTGTGACGCTCCTTATGTGATGCTTCTTGTGTGACGCTCCGTGTGCGTGTGTGTGTGTGTGTGTGTGTGTGTGTGTGTGTGTGTGTGTGTGGACATGCTCTGGCACCCACCAACCCCTGTCTCACTGTCTTGTGGGTTAACTGGTAAAGTGCAAGACTACGGGAGTCAACCCCTAACGAAAAAACTGTGTTTGGAGTCACGCAATAGGCGAAGCGCAATAAACCGCGTTCTCGGCAGACTCCTGCGACACCGCTCAGCAGTCGGTCGTCATGGGTCTCTTATGCCACCGACAGTTGCTGGGGGAGGCTAAGGTAGTGGGAGTGGTGTTTGCGCTCCATCATCCCCACTCAAAATCCACTCATTGCTCAAGGCTCTTTGCTCCAATCATCCTCATCATCTCATCATCACCTCGAAAAGACCTACGGCGATGGGAACGAGTGGGGGGCACAGATCAAGGATGTGACTGGAAGTGTTTAGCTCTGACTTGCACGTAGGCGGTGGTGGAGTGATGGTAGCTGAGACATTGGAAAGGACAGTGTGTCTCTTCGACAGCTTCCATCATGACAAGCAGATCCCAACTGCTTCCTAACGGAGGGACCAAGAAAGGGTGGTCCTAAACAAATGCTGTCTGAATTTTGCTCGGGCGGCCGGCTGCAGCTGTCGAATCAATCAAAATAATCAGATTAAGAAAGAACTTGATATTGCTACCTGGAATGTCAGAACCTTGTTGGACAGAGGGGAGATAGAAAGACCAAGGAGACGAACTGCCCTGGTCGCTAATGAGCTCAAGAGGTATAACATAGATATTGCTGTTCTTAATGAAACCCAACTGAGTGGGGAGGACTCACTGACGGAAGTGGGGGAGGGCTACACCTTTTTCTGGAGGGGACTCCCAGAAGACACGCGCCGTGACTATGGGGTGGGTTTCACTGTCAAAACATCGTTCCTTCGCAACATCCCTGAGACGCCTGCTGGAATAAACGAAAGGCTCATGGCATGGCCCATCCTTCTGGTCAAAGGTCGTTATGTTGCTATCTTCAGCGCTTATGCACCCACCCTTGATGCTAATGAAGAAACAAAAGACAGCTTCTATAGTGTATTGGAAACTGCTCTTGCGGATGTACCACCAACTGACAAAATTCTACTTTTAGGGATTTCAATGCAAGAGTTGGCTCAAACTATGAAACATGGGACAAAGTTCTGGGCAAGCATGGAGTAGGGAAGATGAACAACAATGGACTCCGACTCCTTACACTGATGCTCAGAATACAATCTTACGATCACTAACGCCTGGTTCAAGATGAAAACCAAATACAAGACCTCATGGAAACATCCTCGATCAAACCACTGGCACCTCATTGACTATGTTATTAGTCACCAAGATGACCTAAAGGAGGTGTAAATCACAAGAGCCATGAGGGGTGCAGACTGTGGCACGGACCATAGGCTAATAAGATCCAGGATTCACATGATAATTCGACCCCAACACCTGAGGCAAGGCCCCAGTCGTAAACTTAACACCAAAACCCTCAGTAATCCTGAAACCTCTAACTCATTAAAAAACAAGGTCACCGAGAAACTCCCAGCCCATGAAATTATGGAACCTGGCACTGTGGAAGACGGCTGGAAAGAGTTGAAGACTGCAATGAGTGAAGCTGCAATAGAAACACTTGGCTTTTCTAAAAAGCGACATTAAGACCGGTTCGATGAGAACTCACCTACCATCCAAGATCCTCTGAAAACCGAAAAAATTAGGCCACGATGCAGTGCTATCAAATCCTCAATCATAAACACTGAGGGACCGGTTAACCAACATCAGGTCAGAAACACAAAGACTGTTACGCAGCAGGGAAAATGACTGGTGGTTACAAAAAGCACAATAGATTCAAGCCTTTGCTTATGTCAATAACACACACGACTTCTAGGAGGCAGTTAAGTCCATTTATGGCCCACAAAGAAGAAATGTCACACCAGTAAGATCTTTAGATGGCACCACACTCTACAAAAGCAATCAAATGATTACAGTAAGATGGGCTGAGCACTTCATCACACTTCTAAATCAAATTAATCCAATAACACCAACAACACTGGATAACATCCGACCCATGCCGATCTTGCACTTCCTGGATGAAGCCCCACTCCTACAAGAAGTGGAAACTGCAACACGAGGGCTCAGCAACAACAAGAGCGCTGGATCTGACGGGATTCCTGCTGAAATCTACAAACATGGAGGTCCCCATCTGACTGAGCTCCTCCATAGCCTCTTACTCACTACATGGGCCACAGAGACCATCCCACAGGATTGGAAAGGTGCAAATATCATAACAATCTATAAGAATAAAGGTGATAAAGCAACTGTGGTAACAGCAGGGGCATCTCCCTCCTTGTAGTTGCTGGCAAGATGCAGTCAAAAATCATGTTATCAAGACTTATCTAACACCTAACGGAGAACACTCTTCCTGAATCCCAATGTGGATTCAGGAAGGATCGCAGTACAATTTGACATGATCTTCGCAGCTAGACAAATTCAATAAAGGAGTCGAGAGCAAAATATAGACCTTTACACCGCCTTCACTGACCTCTCCGAAACTTTCGACGCAGTAAACAGAGAACTTTTGTAGACTATGTTGGAGAGGGTCGGTGTACCACCAAGGTTTTCAAACATCCTCCGCCAGATGCATGATGGAGTGCAAGCCCGGGTACTTGTGGGTGGTGTGCAGTCAGAACCATTTAGTGTCCAAATGGGCGTAAAACAGAGCTGTGTGCTGGCACCTGTGTTGTTTTGCTGGCTGTAGCACAACTCTCACACAATGCCCTTGGGCTTGATGCAGGTGTTGGCATACGGTACCGTCTAGACGGTAGCCTTTTTAATATTAGATGTCTGGAAGCCTACACAAAGACCTTAACAACTCGGGTCATAAAACTACAGTATGCAGATGACTGTGCAATAATGACACATAACAGAGAATCTATGCAACGTGCACTGGACGTTATCTCAGGTATTTACAGCTCGCTTGGTTTGCAAATTAATTCCCAGAAGACTGAGATTTTTGCTCAGCCCATTCTTCCACCAAAAGAAGCACCACAATTCTACATTAATGGAGATCCTATCAAAATAGTAAACCAGTTTAAGTACCTTGGTAGCACTCTCACACCCACCTGCTCACTGGATATGGAAATTAAAAACAGAATCAATTTAGCCTCAGCTGCATTTGGACGTTTGAGAACAAGAGTCTTTCTCAACAATGACCTCATATACGGAACAAAGACTGCAGTTAATTTAGCGTTCTGTATTTTCACATTATTATATGCCTCAGAAACTTGGACGCCCTACAGACGCCAAATTCAAATGCTGGAAAACTTCCACACTAGATGCCTTAAGCGTATCTTTGGAATATCCTGGGAAGATAGAGCGACCCATGAACAACCATATCGTCGCTCAAACACGACCAGCATTGAAACCATGCTAGCCAATGGACGCTTGCGCTGGCTTGGACATGTTATTAGGATGCCAGACCACGGGCTTCCAAGACAAATATTATATGGGTCAAGCTCCCGCTCGGCGGGAGGACAGAAAAAGAGATAAAAGGACCACTCTAAAACTCTTCTCAATTGCTGTAATATACTGGAGCAACTAGCCTCAGACCGCTCCTTATGGCGCTCAACATGCCATAGAGGAGCGGAAGCACTTGAGACCTCACTGATCCTAAAGAGAGCTACTAAACGAGCCCAGCGACATCAGAGGGCTCAAGGCATAATTCCTCCCAATGAACAACATCCCTGTCACCTATGCAACAAGATCTGCGCCTCCAGGATTGGACTCCATAGTCATATACGGTGGCATGAGAGGATTAACACATAACTCATCAATCATATCAGCTGGAGCAACGTCGTCACCGACTTCGATGGACTGCCATAAGCAAGAGTGTGTGTGTGTGTGTTTGTGTCGCTCCTTTTGTGATTGTTCTTGTGTGACACTCTGTCATCAACGTAGTCTACGTTCCATCCTCCGAGTTAGCTGGGAAGACAAGAGAACAAATGCAGTAGTCTTGCTTACACGAACTGTAGGAGCATCGAGGCTACCATTATCCATGAACAACTACGTTGGACTGGCCATGTTACCTGCATGGACGACAGTAGACTGTCAAAGCAGCTACTTTACAGTCACCTAACGAATAGTAAACGTAACGCCGGCGGGCAATTGAAAAGGTATAAAGATAATCTTAAAACAAACCTGAAAAGTACTAAATTGACCCCTCACCTGGGTGTCGATTACTCTACATCGTAACGCTTGAAGGAGCACCACACGAGAAGGTGTCAAGACTTTCTAGTTGGTCCTACCGCAAACCGAGGCAGACAAACGCCAACGCCGGAAACACGCTGCCACCGCCACTCCCACACTAGATGCAGCCGTCCACATGTACAACGAATGTGGACGACCCTGCGGGTCCCGTATCGGCCTCTTTAGTCACCTCAAAACTCACCAACCTTGGTGACATCCCCAATAATTCATATCATTGTATCATAGCTGGATGATCGTCATACTCGATTCCGAGTGACAGCAAAGTAGTAGTGTGTGTGTGTGTGTGTGTGACGCTCCCTATGTGATGCTTCTTGTGTGACGCTCCGTGTGTGTGTGTGTGTGTGTGTGATGCTTCTTGTCCGTGTGTGTGTGTGTGTGTGACGCTCCCCATGTGATGCTTCTTGTGTGACGCTCCGTGTGTGTGTGTGTGTGTGTGTGTGTGTGTGTGTGACGCTCCCTATGTGATGCTTCTTGTGTGACGCTCCGTGTGTGTGTGTGTGTGTGTGTCGGACCTTATATGATTGTTCTTGTGTGACTTTCTGTGTGTGTGTGTGTGTGTGTGTGTGTGTGTGCGTGTGTGTGTGTGTGTGTCCCTTCTTATGTGAGTGTTCTTGTGTGACGCTCTGTGTGTGTATGTGTGTGTGTGTGTGAGACGCTCCTTATGTGATGCATCTTGTGTGTGGCTGTATGTGTGGCTGTATGTGTGTGTGTGTGTGTGTGTGTGTGTGTGTGTGTGAGACGCTCCTTGTGTGAAGCTTCATGTGTGACACTTCCTGTAAGACGCTTCCTGTGTGGCCCTGTGTGACGCTACCTATTTGACGCTACTTATTTGACGCCACCAATTTGACGCTACCTATTTGACGGCACCTATTTGGCGCTACCTATTTGACGCTACCTATTTGACGCCACCTATTTGAAGCTACCTGTTTGACGCCACCTATTTGACGCCACCTATTTGACGCCACCTATTTGACGCTGCCTATTTGACGCTACCTCTTTGACGCCAGCTATTTGACGCCACCAATTTGATGCTACGTATTTGACGTTACGTATTTGACGCCACCTATTTAACGCTACCTATTTGACGCTGCCTATTTGACGCTTCCTGTGTGACGCGTCTTGTCCGACTCTTCTTGTGTGACGCTTCCTGTGTGACGCTTTCTCTATACAGTACGTTGAGTCCACACTGTCCTTAACGGGCGTTCATACCTATGGGACCTTCTTTCTCTTCGTTAGCTTTTATTAGGTTAGGTTACGTTAGGCTAGTTTAGATTTTGTTAGGAAAGGTTTGTTGGGTTAGGTTAGGTTTGGTTTGCTTTGGTAATGTTATGTTAAGTTAGGATAACATACGTTAGGTTAGATAGGTTATTATAGACTAGGAAACGTTAGGACAGGATAAAACAGATAGGTTAGGTTTCGATAAATTAGTAGTAGGGGGGTTCTTAATAAAAAAAAATCGTTCACTTTTATCTACAAATCTGAAATTTTGAACACAGCTGTGACCAAGATCTCTTAATTTTTCACGGGAGTCAAACCGAAATATTACCCTGGCGGCCATATTGGAGAAATTAAATATAGCTGCCACCAGTACCATAAATTTAGAACCAAAAGTGGTAATGTCACAAGTAATGCCCCTTTAGAGGGTTTATGAGGACGAGGAATTAAATTATGATTTTTTTTTTAAGATTCAAGGACAAGGTCACGTGTCAAGGTCAAGGTAATTTTTGCCCTTAACCTTGATATTGGGCACATCTTGATGATCTAAGTATCTGAATGGTGAATTACCTTACCAGAGTCTTAGGACGTTTGAGGATATTTTAGGTCATCTTAGATCAAGGTCAGGTCAGCAGGGTAAAGGTCTTGGTCTTTTCCAGGACCACTGGCGACCAGCTTTAAAAGTTAACTCTTCAATCCTTTGACTTAGAGCCTTGTATGACCCCACCTTGTTCCAGAGCGCAAATGACTCAGGAGGCCCTTGAACGTTGGTATTGTACTCAAAGTAGGCCTCCTGCTTAAGCAGAGACAAAGAGACAAGTGACACCTGGTGCGTATAATGCGTGCGCTTGATGTACGATCATCCAGGACAGATGATGCGCGACCAGGTGTGAACACCTCAGCTACAGACAGAACCCAGTCCCATCCCGAGCCTCGGATTAACTTGCCCACCATGAGCTGTGCCCTGTCCTCGATGTGCAGGGAACCCATTAAGAGGAGTTACGGATCCTCACCAAGTGTGGCGGGAAACTGCCACTGCAACTGTTTGTCAGTGGCAAAGACAGGCTAATGCATACCGAAAACAGGGATCTGGTTATGTTTTATATATATATATATATATATATATATATATATATATATATATATATATATATATATATATATATATATATATATATATATATATATATATATATATATATATATATATATATATATATATATATATATATATAATTTTTTTTTTTTTTTACCACGTTCATGGTGTGCTTGATCATGGAAGGGATGCTCGATTTGTCGGGAAACAGTGGCAAAATGCCTCTCCGCTCGAGGATTGAACCCCAGTTCATCTTGCAGCTGAGAAGTGAGCCCCGACCACGTCACCACATCACCTTCTTCGAGCTCATACTTTGACAGAATCTCAACTATATGAGTCAACCAGGCTTGATCTTTCACTTTGATCCCTAGAACCCTGTCATGTGATGGCCTTACGTCGCCACTGCTCGCCCTTGGAACATACAGATCACCATTGTTGAGATCAATGGGGGATACAATGACATAATCATCTGGCAACGCATGTCTTGAGGTGTCAGTCGGGTCGATTTTGATTGTGTCATTAGCAACCTCCATGTTCTCTTTTGAAAGATGATTGGTGAAGGTGATAGCCGTGCCATGGAATTCTTGACTGGACAAGTTGCAGGTCTTTCTGTGGTTGAGATTGTCCACGTCCGCGGCTGTGAAGATCCCTTGCCGCATATTGGTAAGCAGAATAACCCCACCCTCAGCATTTCGCTTGCACACATTTGAAGCAACCTTGGTCTCATTGACACGATCAAAGGACACCGAGAGAGCGATGTGGTGATAGGTCCCGATCAGGTGGATCAGGAGCTTGAAACCGACACACATTGGGAGAGGGGTTTCTCGATCCTTTCTGTGTCGGATCTGTACATGACATATAGAGGACGACGCGTGCTTGACCACGTTGTAGATGACAAGCTGGCTGGGCCACATGTGACCCTGTACCTTTCACTCATGGTTGCATCGCTGTCATTCTCGTCTGACCGCTGAGAGACCATGATGCTGGCCTTCGGACCCTACAGGAGCACGTTCACGAAGCTCAGCAGCGATTCACGAATTGGATCGCTCAAACAACGTCAGGTGAATGAGCCATTGAATGGATCCTGCTTGACGAGAATGTGCTGGCGCAATATTCCAGCGGCCCTGACCAGTAACAGCGCATCATTTTGGCTGATTTCAGACTGCTGGAGGGATTACTGTCTCCACGTAACTGATCAAGACTTCCTGGTCCTTTACTCGCCATTCCCACTCAGGGAGATGCTTTAGTAGATGCTCTATAAAACGAGTGGGACTTAGAGTGGGGCATGGACGGGATAACTCAGGCATTCTCCTCTTAGTGATTCTGTAGATATGGGACTATGCAGACCTCTCTACACTCAGACATAGAGACGACGATTTGGGCAGTACTAAAACACACACCTGGCAGCACTACAACACACGCCTAGCAGCAGTATAACAAACACCTGGCATCAATACAACACATACCTGACAGTAACTGCAACACAAATTTGACAGCAGATACGACACACACCTGGTAGCAGCTTCATCTCACACCGGACAGCAGATACAACACACACCTGGCAGCAGCTACAACACACATCTTACAGCAGCTACAACACACACCAGGCAGCAGCTACAACACACACCTGGCAGCAGCTACGACACACATCTTACAGCAGCTACAACACGCACCTAGTATCAGCTATAACACACACCTGGCAGGAGATGCAACACACACCTGGCAGCAGATACAACACACATCTTACAGCAGCTACAACACACATATGGCGGCAACTAAAAAACACACCTGGAAGCAGCTACAACACACTCTAGCAGCAGCTACGACACACATTTGACAGCAGCTACAACACACACCTGGCAGCAACTACAACACACACCTGGCAGCAGTTAAAACACACACCTGGCAGCAGCTACCTGACCCAGCTTGGAGAAGGACGTGCCCCCAAGTTCTCCCTTAGTGACCAAGGAAAATGGCCGCCTTGGATAGTTGTGTCTTGGGGGAAGAGGAGAGTAGTGTGGGGAAAGACGACCTTTTGGCCACTCTACTAAGGCAGCTGGGGCAGTTGAGGAGTGAGGTTGACACTCTAAAGGGGGAAAATGAAGCCCTCAGGACTGAACTCCTTCAGGTAGGTGTCCTGCCTAGCAGGACACCTGCGAAAGAGGAGCAGGCGTGGAGAGTGGTTGTCTCCAAGGGGACTAGGGTCAGGTTCAGGAAAGCTGACCAGGGTGTGGAATGTAGGAACCCCTACCAGGTGCTGGAGGAAGCTGGCGGGGAAGAGAAGAGGCAGGAAAGTGTGGTGCAGGTAGAGGAAAGGGCAGTTGTACAAACCCTGCCCAGAGGTAAGGTCGTGGTAGTTGGGGACAGCCAGGTGAGGTTTTTAGATAGGACTTTTTGTACAAGAGATAGGAAACGTTGGACTAGGGTGTGTTTTCCTGGGGCTGGGATAGGGCATGTAGCCGAGAGGTAGTGTGTCGTAGTGTGGGAGGAAACGACATAGGAAAGGTTAGGAGTGAGGAACTTTTCAAGAGGTATAGGGAGGCGCTGGGGAAGATTAGAGATAGGGGAGGGATCCCGATAGTATGTGGTGTCTTGCCTAGAAGAGGGGTTGGTCGTGAATGGCTGTCCACGGCAATTGCTATAAATTGCCGACTGGAAAAACATTGTGCAAACAATGGTTGGGCATGCATTGATAGCTGGCAACGATTCTATGGCAACGACTACCTGTACAGTCGTGACGGAGTACACTTGTCTCGTGCGGGGGTAGAGACGTTGTCTGCATCCCTGGAGCGTGAAATTGTCACTCCAAAGGGGGGGTTTCGCCAGTAGAGAGAGGTCGGGGAAAGTGGGAGTCAAAAAACAAGCAGGTCCTGGGAAGTAAAATTAGTTGCTCAGGACAAGGGGTAAAACAGGACCAGGGAAGGGTAGGTTTAAATGTATACTATACAAACAGTAGGAGCGTTAGAAATAAAATAGACTTGCTGAGAGCGGTTGTATGTACCGAGAATGTAGACGTTATAGCAATCACCGAAACTTGGATGAATCTGGCGAGCAAAATTTTTTTATCAGAGTACCACATAGAAGGGTACACCCTTTTTCACAAGGACAGGGAAGGTAGGAAGGGGGGAGGGGTCGCACTCTTCGTCAAGGATATATTAAGATGTTGAATTAATAATTCAATAAAGGGTGAAATAGGAACCGAGTCTGTATGGGTAGAAGTCTCGGAAGGAAGAGAATAACTAATTATGGGAGTGATTTACAGGCCCCCAAGTCTGGGCAAAGAAGCAGCTCAGCCCATATGGCAGGAAATGAGTAGGGCAGCAAAATATAGCAACCTTTGCATTATGGGGGATTTCAACTTTAGAAATATTGACTGGGACAACATTGTAGGTGACTATGAATCTGAAGACTTCCTAGACGCAGTACAGGACAATTTTTTGAAACAACTAATTACAGAACCTACTAGAGGTGACAATATATTAGACCTATATTAACAAATGAAGAAAATATTATCAGAGATATCACAGTAGGGGAAGAACTAGGTAACAGTGATCACAGAGAAATCAGGTTCACCCTAAATTGGGAAACAAAAAACAATGACAATATGGACAGAGTCCCAAACTTTCGGTTGGCGGGTTATCAGGGGTAAAGAAGGTACCTAGGTGAGGTCACCTGGGAACAGTCACGTCAGTCCCCAGTAGGAAGGAGTGAGATCATAGATGACACAACAATTGATCATGACTATAATATATTCACTAGTATACTACATAAAGCAAAAGAACAAAATATACCATACAGAAAAATTAGGTCAAATAAGAATGAGCCAAGGTGGATGACCAGAAAACGTAAACATGACATAGGAATAAAGAAAGGAATTTATAAGAAATTAAAGGGAGGGGAGGAGCTGCTCAGAAACAGGTATAATGAACTATCCAGGAATGTTAAGAAAAATGTAAGGAAAGCAAAGAGATACTATGAAGTCAAAATAGCAAGAGAATCCAAGGCGAATCCCAAGGGATTTTTCCAGGTATATAGAACAAAGGTCAAGGACAAAGTTGGGCCTTTAAAGTCAGGGAGGGGAGAGGTGATAAATGGCAGTGGAGAAATAAGCAAAGCATTGAACAACTACTTCTTATCAGTTTTTACAGAAGAAATTCACGAGGAAATTCCAGAGGTGGAACTGATATTTAGGGGAAAGGAAGAAGAGAAATTAAAGAATATCACTATCAGAAAAGAAGATGTTCTTAAGAGGATAAATAAACAAAATTAATCAAAATTCCCATGGCCGGATGAAATTTTCCCTCGAGTCTTGAAAGAGTGTAGGGAACAGATTAACAGACCCGTTGTAAATTTATTTACAAAATCATTAGACACCGGAGTTGTGCCAGACTTGTGGAAACAGGCAAATGTAGTACCCATATTCAAAAAGGGAGACAGAGCATCAGCGTCAAATTACTGGCCGATCAGTTTGACGTCAGTAGTGGGGAAATTTCTTGAATCAATTATAGCAGATAGCATCTAGAGAAAAGCAAATTTGTCTTACAAATCTGCTGACGTTTTTTAGGAAAGTCTTCGAGGTAGTAGATAATGAGGAAAATTATGATGTTATTTACTTAGACTTTAGTAAAGCATTTGATAGAGTACCGCATCAGAGGCTTCTGAGAAAAATTAAGGCTCATGGTATCGAGGGGAAAATTTTAAATTGGATAAAATCATGGCTCACCGATAGAACGCAGAGGGTCAGCGTAGATGGTGTTAAATCTGAGTGGGGCCGTGTATCCAGTGGGGTTCCCCAGGGGTCAGTACTAGGCCCACTCTTGTTCATAATCTACATAAACGATCTAGATACTGGGATCAGCAGTGACATAAGCAAGTTTGCGGATGACACAAAAATAGGGCGGCAGATTAATTCAGGGCAGGATGCAAATGCATTACAGGAGGATCTAAATAAACTGCAGGGGTGGTCTGAAAAATGGCAAATGAAATTCAACACCAGCAAGTGCAGCGTACTTAATATTGGAAGAACAAATACTGACAGTGTATACAGCCTTAACAACATCAACCTAGAGAAGTCGACTTGTGAAAAAGACTTCGGAGTACTTGTGAGCCCGGACCTACGGCCTAGAAAACAGTGCGTTAATGTTCGAAATAAGGCAAACAGAGTATTGGGTTTTATATCTAGAAGTGAAAGTAATAAGAGTCCAGAGGTCTTATTGCAACTATATCTTGCGCAGCACCTCGATTATGCGGTTCAGTTCTGGTGCCCTTATTATAGAATGGATATCAATTCACTAGAGTCGGTGCAACGAAGAATCACGAAAATGATTCCGGGACTTAGAAACCTTCCATTTCAGGATAGGTTAAAGAATCTTAACTTGCATTCCCTAAAAAGTGCGGCGAGATATGATAGAAGTATTTAAGTTTGTGAAAGGAATCAATAAAGGGGATATAGATAAAGTTCTTATAATATCCGAGCATGATAGGACTCGGAGCAAGGGATTTAAGTTGGATAAATTTAGGTTTAGGAGGGAGATAGGAAGAAACTGTTTCACAAATAGGGTGGTGGACGAGTGGAACAAGCTTAGCAACTTTGTAGTAAGTGCTGGAACTCTGGAAAGTTTCAAAAGGAGGCTAGATAGATTCATGGATGATCGAGAGTGGTAGTAACTCTCGACAGGAGCTGCCATGCACAGGCCACCCGGCCTATTGCAGACTCCTTATTTTCTTATGTTCTTATGCAACATTCTCCTCTCAGCTACAACATACACATGGAAGTAACTACAACACACTCCTGGCAGCAGTTACAACACACACCTGGCAGCAGTTAAAACACACACCTGGCAGCAGCTACAACACACACCTGGAAGTAGCTACAACACTCTCTTCTCAGCAGCTACAGCACACATCTAGCAGCAGCTACAACATACACCTGGCAGCAGTTACAACACACACCTGGCAGCAATTACAACATACACCTCGCAGCATTTACAGCGCACACCTGGTAGCAGTTACAACACACACCTGGCAGCAGTTACAACACACATGTGGCAGCAGTTACAACGCACACCTGGCAGTAGTTATAATACACACCTGGCATCAGTTACAACACACACCTGGGCAGCAGTTACAACACACACCTGGCAGCATTTACAACACACACCTGGCAGCAGTTACAACGCGTACTGTACCACACTGTGCCAGTACATGTGACCGGTAATTTCGTTCCTGAAATAATTTATTGTCAAAATGCATGATGCTAGCTGGCTGTAGTAGCTGAACGACTAAATAGGTTGTAGGAGAACATATTCCCATGTTTGTACTCCAACCGCAACTGCGAACAATCGCTGCCACTAACATAAGAACATAAGAATGGAGAGCACAGCGGGCCTGTTGGCCCGCTGCTGAGCAGTCCGTTTTACGCCCAACCCTATTGCTCATATGAGCATCAACCTATGTTTGAAGCAATTCCAGCGTATTCGAGTTAATGATGATGTTGGTAACTTGTTCCATTCATCCCTTTCTCTGTTCCCCAAACCAGTGTTTACCTATTTCGCCTAAATCTAAATTGTCCTAATTTAAACCATTGTTGAGTTCGCTCCTGGTTGGATAATTTAGTACCCTTTGTAATGTCCTTTGTTTAGCCCTGCCTTCCCTTATACACCTCTATCAGGCCGCCCCCTCGCTCTACGTCTCTCAAGGGAGTGCAAATTAAGATGCTTTTAACCTGTCTCTATACTCAAGGTTCTAATGCCGGGATTAGTCCCCGTATTCTCCTCTGAATTCTTTCCAAAAGTTCTATATCCATTCTGTAATACGGTGACCAGAACTTCGAACTGCGTAATCCAGGTGTGGTCTCCCACAAGGAGCAAGATACAGTTTTAGGATGACCTGCATTAGTCTTGTAACTAACACTCCTTTGTATGAACCTTAAGTACTTTATTAGCCTTATTCACGAGCAAAAAACCACATTGTTTACTTGGCAGGTTCCTACTTATCATTACTCCTAAATCTCTCTACGCAGTCGGATTTCTCTATGGCATCGTTGTTCATCTGGTATCTGGTTTCCCTGTTTACATCTCTATACTGAGTACTTTACATTTGTCTATGTTGATTTCATCTGCCATTTTTCCAGACCATTCGAAAATTTGTTTAGATCTTCCTGTAGTTTTGCGAGTCCTCGTCAGTTTGATAACACGCCCTATTTTAGTGTCGTAAGCAAATTTACTTATGTTGCTGTCTATGCCGATATCTATGTCGTTTATGTATATATTAATAAACAATAAGGTCAAGTACTGGGCAGCAGGGGAACTCCACTTGTGACGTTGCTCCAATGGGACTTAGTGTCGTTAATGCTCACTCGCTGTTTCCTGTCCTGTAACCGCGCCTAATCCATTTAAGGATGTCACCTTTGATGCCATGAGCTTCTACCTTTCTAATTAGTCTTTCGTGGGGACTCTGTCAGAAAGGCTTTACTAAAGTCGAGATATACCACATCATAATTGTGCCCCTCGTCCACCGATTCGAAAACTGATGAAAGAATGTTAATAGATTAGTTAGGCAGAACGTCCGCTGTGAAGCCATGCTGGGAATCATTGATTAATCAGTGCTTCTCCAGGTGATTTCGAATAGAGTTTAGAAATGATAAGCTTCAGTAATTTGCCTACTATTGATGTTAGACTGATTGGGCGGTAGTTAGAGTTATGATCCTATCCCCCTTCTTGAAAATCAGTATTACATTCGCTATCCTCCAAGTTCTGGTACTACACCATTTTTAGGACATATTAAAACAATTTGCTAAGGGCATACTAAGCTCTTCACTTACATTCCTTTAATACTCTAGCAAATATCTCGCCGGGACCAGGTGACTTATCAGGCTTTGAATTTGTCTATTTGCTTACTAACATCCTTACTAGTCACTACTATCTTACTTAATTTGTTTCTTCACTATCTCTGAATAGAGACAGTTGCCTCCAGAGTATGTTTAGAATTTTCGGTGGTGAAACTATTTGAAAATATTTATTCAAATTGTGCTCATTTCTCCATCGTTATCAGTGAAAGGCTGCGGAGTCTGGCCGTATTGGTCAATCTTTTCTCGTGTTTTAGTTTGATACGTTGATAGAATCCTTTGGGGTTTGTCCTTCGCCTCCTTTATCCTTACCTCATTATTCCTCTTTGCTTGCCTTATCTCGGTTTTAACCCTACTCGCCAATACCCTATAATAATAGTCCGGAGGTGAATTTCGCCACGATTTATCCTTCTACCTATAGCCTTCCTTTGTGTGATGTTCTTTAAATATTAATTATCCATTTTAGGGTCATTGTTGTCTGATCTGGAGTTTTTTGTATGGTATATTTCTGCCTTTGTGCATTAAGTAACTCACTATTTAAATTGTCATTTGGAACTACGGCAATCTCAGATCTCGTTATCAGGTCGGTGTCATCTGTCCGGGTTCCTGGCCAAGCGCGACACCCTCTCAGCTGCCTCTTTAAAGCTATCAAAGTTTGCCCTTCTACGAAATCTGGTACTTTGGTGGAATTTTCCTTACGTCTGCCCTGAAAATCGCTGGAATCAATTTCTTTGTGATCACTGTTTGCAAGTTCGTTCCCTACCTCGGCATTGCTAATGAGGTTTTTCTCTGTTCGACAAGACTAAATCCAATATATTATTACCCCGTGTAGGTTGATTTATATGTTGACTTGAAACAGTCCTACTGGATCGTCTCCCGAAGAAAATCCTCTGATTCTGGAATTGCCCTTAAGGTCAGTCAATCTATTTGGCCAAGGTTAAGTCGCCTACTATACGGGCTTTGTTGTGTATGGAAGCCCTGCGCATTTCATCCCAGATAAATCCGGCTCATTGGCGCTATCAAGATTGGGGGGTCTATATTACTCCTGTGATTAATTTTTTCCCCGACCGTAAGCAATTCTATCAAATTGTTTCTGTATTCCTCTCAGTTTTATTTCCTTATTTATTTCATAGAATTATCCTAACGCAAATTACTACTCCGCCTCCTTTCCTGGTCTGTCTATCAGTATGGAACAGTTTGTAACCCACCAATTTGGTATTCGACTGGTAATTCACGTGTGTCTGAAGTTGATCCATGTTTCAGTGAATACCAATTATATCGATTTCTTCAGTACATACCAAAGGCCCAAATATCATCCATTTTGTTTCTCATACTTCTACTGTTGTTAGCGTAGTATACATTTAAGTTAGTGCGTGTTCTGAGTCCTCCCTTACACGCGTTTAGTTTTAAACTCCTGTCTAATTTAGTTTTGTCATCATTCCTAACACTATTTCCTGTAATACTTCCATTACAGACAGTCATGATCAATCGTTATATATATATATATATATATATATATATATATATATATATATATATATATATATATATATATATATATATACTTCATTTTTAGTCCATATAACATGCGGACTTTGAACATATAATCAACGACCTCACCAGCAAGGAATCGAACCCTCGACCTACTGGGTGTGACTAGGGAACGCGTACCGGCTAGGCCACAAGGACACTAAAAGCAGTTCTAGACTCTGTTATATTTCACACAAAGCCTGTTCAACGAGCTGATGGCGCCGTGAACCTCAATGGGAAACTGCCCGTGCCTTTTATGTGGTGTCGGTAGCATTTTACCGAATCCAGCTGGTATGAAACGCGAGGTACATATATATACTTCATTTTTAGTCCATATAACACGCGGACTTTGAACATATAATCAACGACCTCACCAGCAAGGAATCGAACTCGACCTACTGGGTGTGACTAGTGAACGCTTACCGGCTAGGCCACAAGGACACTAAAAGCAGTTCTAGACTCTGTTATATTTCACACAAAGCCTGTTCAACGAGCTGATGGCGCCGTGAACCTCAATGGGAATCTGCCCGTGCCTCTTATGTGGTGTCAGTAGCATTTTACCGAATCCAGCTGGTATGAAACGCGAGGTACATATATATACTTCATTTTTAGTCCATATAACACGCGGACTTTGAACATATAATCAACGACCTCACCACATAAGAGACACGGGCAGTTTACCATTGAGGTTCACGGCGCAATCAGCTCGATGAACAGGCTTTGTGTGAAATATAACAGAGTCTAGAACTGCTTTTAGTGTCCTTGTTGCCTAGCCGGTAAGCGTTCCCTAGTCACACCCAGTAGGTCGAGGGTTCGATTCCTTGCTGGTGAGGTCGTTGATTATATATATATATATATATATATATATATATATATATATATATATATATATATATATATATATATATATATATATATATATATATATATATATATATATATATATATGTTTTAGTTGGTCTGTTTTATTCGAGTTAATGATGATATTTGCAATCTTGTTCCATTCATCCACTACTTGTTTCCAAACCAGTGTTTACCTATTTCATGCCTAAATCTAAATTTGTCTAATTTATAACTATTGTTACGAGTTCGCTCCTGGTTGGATAGTTTGAGTACCTTTGTAATGTCCCCTTTGTTTAACCCTGACTTCCATTTATACACCTCAATCATTTCGCCCCTCACTCTTCGTCTCTCGAGGGAGTGCAAATTAAGATGTTTTAACCTGTCTCTGTATTCAAGGTTCCTAATGCCCAGGATTAGTCTTGTCATTCTCCTCTGGATTCTTTTTTTCTCTAAGGATTATATATATATATATATATATATATATATATATATATATATATATATATATATATATATATATATATATATATATATATATATATATATATATATATATATATATATGCTGATAACCACAAGGAAAAAGAAAACACGAAGTTCCCAAGCGCGTACGTGTAATTCATATCTTCAGGGGTGAGTACAAACTAAAGTAGAAAGTGCAGAACAAGTTATATATACAGAGGAGGGTGAGATCAAGTCCACAGAGGTCAAGTATAGGTAATGACCCTACTAATCTTCACAAAAGCACCGCAGCGGTCGGTAGTCAGGTCAGAGGGAAAACTGACCCAACCTTCTCACCTGGTTACAAATCTTCTTAATTACAAGGATTACAAGGGTAAGGATAAATAGACTTGTGGATCTGAGAGATGGTTACATCAAACTCACAGAAACAGATGAAGTTGCTGATAAACTACTTAAGTCTAGTGCCTTGGACAAAATGAAAACTAACGGTTACGTGGTCATTGTCCCCCGGGAATACGGCGCCAGGCTCA